>NC_088356.1:4865000-4990000 GCF_036884655.1 Musa acuminata AAA Group
GACAATGGCACAGGTACGGGATGAATTGGTACTGAAACAAGTGTCTGATCATGTGATTCAACCACTGAAGATGGGGTCCCATTTGGTGTTGCCATCGGAAGCAATGGAGCGATATCATTCTCCGCCGAAATAGGAACACAGAGGCGTGGATCAAATACCAAACCCCTTAAGACATGTCCACCGTTGGCTACTCGAACCGTGAGCATATATCCAGCATCAAAGGTTCCATCAAGTGTACCACAGACTGCCTGTCCCAGTAGGTCATTAGGTGCATGGCTTGAAGCGGCGGCAGAATTAGACTGAGCTGGGATAAGCTGAGAATGATTGGCTGAATTGGCATTCGGATGAGCATGAGCTGGAGCAGCTTTGGGTCTGTAACCAATATAAGGGGATGGATTAGCTGGAGCAAGAGCTGATTGAATCCCGTAACTGGAGTTCACAGTTGAACCAGCATCGACAAGAGAACTTTGTGCCCCATAAATGGTGCATGGAGTTGGATTAGTTTGTACTGGAAGAGATTGAAACAGAAAGCTGGAACAAGCTGCAACATTAGCATGAGTTGGTACAGCTTGATCACCATGGCCTGAACTGGTAGCTGGATAAGCTTGAGATGAACTAGCTTGAATCCCGAGACTGGAAATAGCAGTTGGATTAGCTAGAGAACCAAAGCCTTGAGGCTTTTGACTAAAACTAATAGCTGTATTAGCTTCGGTAGGAAAAGTTGTCTTGTAAGTACCTTCGACGTTGTTTGTGACTAAGATTATCATAATCTTGCTTTCTAGGACGACCACGTTTGCGCTTGGCAGGTGAGTTAGCTGGATCCGCAGGGGTGGTCTCTTGATTCTGTTGAGCCATTCTATGTCTGCAGGTGAACCTATGCTCGATGAATCATTACCAATCAATATTCCCTGTGACAGTGAGAACCATTTTAGTACCCTGTCAATTCTTCTTTAGTAACAAAAAATGTCTATCATACGCTTACAAACTTTTCAATTATAACATTTTATAACTTATGAATCCCCACCAGTGACAGTCATCCAAAAAGAGTCTACTATATTGTATTTAAATCTGCTTAATACATCATAGATAAGATCATAAAAGGATTCACAATCTGATTAATTTCACAGCTTACTGAAGTCACAAAAAGAACATCCTCAGACAGCTGTCACCAAAGAAAGAATTTCTCAAAATATCCATTAAAATATAAAATAAAGAAATCTTACAATTTATGAGATGAAGCTTCTCTGTACTCATAATGCTTATCTCTATAAGTTATATGCAGATAGCTTGCTTAAAGTTAAGCAATGCATGCCTGACTATATTAAACAGGGGGTGAAAGGATGTTTGGTGAAAATGCCACAAAAATGTAATTTTTTCACTGACTGAGAAATTTTATAGATAAAGATGACTAATCTTAGTATTTTGTTTAATTGTGTGCCAACTCTCATATCATATCAGTCAGCTTGACGAGATTAAATTTTAGAATACCAATTGCTGGATGGCTATTGGCTAAAACAAAATGGAGAAACGATGAAGATAAAAGTAAAGCATACCATTATGATCCATTGAGGAAGTATCAGGACATAGAAAACTGCAATTTTCCAAAAAGAAAATAATAACTACAAATGCCAAGAAAAAACTTTTAGGCCGCATCAAGTATATTTCAAATCGTTCCACCATGAACTGAGAGTAATATATAACAAAGCAAAAATGAACATTAATCTGCTGTTGTGGAGATTGGCGGTTCAGCAACCTAGTGGACTTCTAAATTCAGATGACGAAGTCACAATAGCTAAAGACAAGCAAATGCTTTAGTAAAAGAAAATGTCGGAGGCGGCGGAAAAAGATACTAACATATGACATGCTACTTTGTGCTCACCATGCATCAAACAACACCTTTACTGGTCAAAATCTTACTAAAATGACTATTTTGAGGTAATTCTTCTTTTCATTTCCCTTATTTTTCTATTTAGATGTGATCATTAATAATCTTTTGAAAAACTTGAACTATGCCTGACCTGTTGTTGGATTTTCTATTGCTCAGATATGGAGGCTATTTCTTAACAATGTCTGAATTTCTAGATAACTAATATGGACCAACCCAGGAATCTTAAATAATACTGATGTGTTATGAGCAAAAGCTCAAACATTTCAGGAACTGCTTTGGTAAGGAAAACTCACCGGCAACTACAGCTGATGATATTATTATTCTCATTCTTCTGAATAACTTCTTGACACTTGGGATTTGAAACACAGTGCAAGCAAGAAAATCAATTTTGTGATACAGGAAAGTTGATGATCTATCGGACTATCTTGCTCAAAATCAATTGCTGCCGCACAGCCATTATCGATGCCTTTTTGAAGTTTTACCGGACTGATCATCTACACAAAAATTAATTGTCAAGCCCATTCACACTTTCTTTAACTACCACTCAACAGACCTGATATGAAAGTTCTACAATACCCAAAAGCACCAAAATAAGAACTGATCTGTAAGTGTTTTCTATTTGCATCTTAGAGCCGCCGAAGTGTTGTGTACTCGGGCAGGGCAGTCATAATCAGAGAAGCTTGCTAGCATTCCATCCAGCAGAGCAACAAGCATATGATCTCCACTGGCAGTCTACAGGTGCAGAAGTTGGCAACAAGAAAAGATTGTGGCAAGCAAAAAATATAGAGGGTTGTCTATTAAAAGAATGAGATTCCGAGATCATGGATGGTAGTGATACATGGACAAGATCATAGATCTTTTTTTTTCTTTTAATCAAAATACAAGGAACTGACTACCAAAATTTGCTTCTCAGCAAAGGACTCTATAACAAAAATGAATAAACTAATCGAATAATAATGGGGATAAATAAAATAATCGAAATATAATAATCCCACAGCCCCATTATTTACCAGTCTTGTGCCCTCTTCAGAAAGAGTTCCACTTCATCTTGCAGTCTGTCGATACGACAACTAGACTAACCAAAATTGTGTAATTTTAACAATAATCAAGAAATTAAGCCCAAAACTTGACCCAATAGCTGACCTGATTATGGATTTCAATCAGAACCACTTAAAAATACGACTAGAACAGAATCAATTTTGACTCAAACCCAGTACACAATTAGATTATCAACTGACCCTTTTAAACAGATGCTCTTGATCCTAATCAGAATGTGAGAAAATTCCTAAGCATATCTTATTCTGCCTAAATTTAAGCCGCAGAAAGCAGCATTTCTTAGATCACAAAAGATCCTAATTGCATCAACAATTCAGGTAAAACCCTAAACAGGAGATCCATCCACTTCTCAGTCGAATGTCCCACGTGAGATGTGTGAATCGGGATCAACAAAGAACTATCATACTCCACAGGCAGCCTCTGCACCAAAAAGGCAAGAGCAAATAAACCTTACACAAAATGGCATCCTTGGCCGGTACGCAGCGAACGCTGTCGCTTCAAAGAAATGCTCACGGCATTCATCCGTTGGACTGCCGAACGCGCTCCAGATTGAACGCGAAAGCAGAAAGAGACAAATCATCGGACTCATTTGCTGCAGGATAAACTGCTTTACACGTATCCCATCTCGACCAAACTTCACATGATCAGGATTTGCACGCGAAAGAGTATCTAAAATTTTCGAAGTGTCGTCCTCGATTACGCTTATCACATGAGCGCAGCGACGCCTGAATCCTGTAGCTAAACATGCCCTGATCGAGCAAGATCCCAAAAGAGGGAACTTTTCGCGCAACAGCTGCTGAGTCGACTCGGGACGAGTACCGTGTAATTAGACAAAATCGGCACTGTTCTTTCCGAATAAACAAATCAATAAAGAAATCGAGTCAAAGACCTTTGATCCCCACCATACTCCCACGCAAGACAAACGGATCGCACTAGAAAACCGAAACTGATTTCGATCATAGAAAATTGGCATCTTATAATGGAAAACCGACATGCATGCAGAGAAGAAGCCCGATTCGCCACAAGTAGATCTTTAAATTTTGTTTCAAGAAGAAATAGTTTACCTTTCTCCCGGTCGGTCGGTCCTTTAGCCGAATCTCACAAAGAACTACCAGAGGAGGAGGAGGAGGAGGAGAACGAGATCAGCAACGAGGAGACGCCACAAGAAGAGAAGAGGACAGGAACCCTAGATCCCCCCTCTCCCCCTTCCTCCCTCTCGTTCTCGCTCTCGTCGCGGCGATCAGTTTCGGTTCCCAGCCGGGGGGGGGCACACGTGCATGTACGTAATGAACATGCATAGAACTAAGAGGGGAGCGAAGTGAAGGGGGAGAAGAGGAGGAGGAGAGCCTCCGTTAATGGTGTCCGCGGTGTCACTGTAAGACGACGGCTTCCCCACCACCACCTGGGGATACCGAGACCAGACCCGAGCCCATCAAGCTACACGAATCGCGAGGCTCCTCCATCCGTCGGATGCGGTTCGCTGGGGGCCCATGGTCCCGTTCGTTGAGCTGAGCGCCCGACCCCGTTCTTTGCGGGCGTTTGCACGGGTGTTCTATGCGGACGCCGATCCGCCTCACGCTCCGCTTTAATAATCGTGCATCGTTGCTTTAATAATCGTGCTGATGATGATGGGATTAATCAAACTTCGCGATTCGCCTTTTGCTTTAATGATCGTGCTGATGGTGGTGGGATTAATCAAACTTGGGGGACGCAGGATCCGCCTTTAATGATCGTGCTGATGATGGTGGGATCAATCAAACCAAAGCCACTGGCGACTTTATCCCCCCATGTACAAAGAGATGTGATGACAATGTCCATGGTGACTGCAGCTTTCAACAGGCAAAGGATATAAGAAAGCACATTATGAGGGAAATGGAGTTTGATATATAAACCTAAAAACCATATGCCAATGCAAAGCTAAAAGTGCCATTTAATCAAATTTGAACCCCATAATGCATATAAATGTGCACCAACAAGACAGTGAAGAGTTTTAACATCAAGAAGGTGCAAGCCTATGGAGTAAGTCAATGAGAAATATCAAAAGAAATAGAAAAGAATGACAAAATTACAGTCTCATGGAGATATCTTTTCAATTAGGTAGGCCTGAAACTGCCGACATGGTACCTAGATCTAGTAAATGCCCTCAAAGACAATAAGACTTGACATATGTAATAATTAATCTGGCTGGAAATTCCTCTGGTGACCAAAACACTACAGTATTCTTGCATTAGGTTGCACTGCATAGCCTCGACAAGGAGCAGGAAAACGATGAGGACGCTCTCGAACCATGATACGATGATCGACATTCAACGTTTTGCCATCTATCACTGGATTGAGGAGGGCAGTCATCCTGCTTCCCCCATCTATCAGACTCGGGGTGCATTGCCCGTTGTCCCTCATTTCTTTCTCAGAGAAACCTCGGCACATACTTCCCCAAGCTCGGTGCAGCCTTGGCAGCAGCAGGTGCAGCAGGCATAGGCGGTTCAAAAGGGTGAGTACCTGAAGCAGGGTCAGTTGACCGAGACAGTGGTCCGACAGGCCTTCTGAGAAGACCTTCTCTTTGCAGCCTTTCCTTCTCCTCTTAACTCTCTTTTCTCTCTCTCTTCTTTCTTTTGTCTTTCCTCCTCTGCACAATTGTGGGATAAAGAAAAATTAACAGACCCGAAAGTTTTTATCTACCAATATGCCAGATCCTCACATTGTCTACTTCTGAAATAGAAGATTGTTTAGAGACTTTGATAGTGTGACAATATAGTCCATTTTGCCAGCTACAAGTTAATCTGGTTGTTAAGTCAGTTCAAATTATTATGACAAGAAGTTCCATATTATGCAATGGTCATGAAGGTGGTGCTTTATATCACATGACAAGGTTTTGTGCACTATTATTACCTTCATGTTTTCTCGCTTCCTCCTCTTCTCGAAGCCTGGTCAGCTGCACTTCCTCAGACTTCAGGTAAAAGAGTAGCTTCCTCTTGAACTCCCTTTCACATTACCTCATTGCTACAAGCTGATTGATTTTATCCTCTCTCTCTTTCTTCAGTCGGTTATACTCGGCTTCACGGCAGTTCACTATTCTTTGTTGGAATATGACCTGGAGACAAAGGGAGAGTGCAGCATATCAAAACCAACAAATGATAAATGAAGCAGTGATTTAGTAACACTTGAAAAACACTGTTCCATTAGACATACATGTGAGGAGCTATAGAACACAATTAAGCAGTAATTTAATATCAGCATGAACATCCAGACCTTCTAATTAATATGTGAGCAGCTATAGAACACAATTAAAACTCAATAAGGCTCCATGTGTCATTCATCCTTTAACCCTAATCACCATTGCTGTTGATGCCTATAGCACATGAACCTATTAGGAACCCATGTGTCTAAAACATTAGAAGCATCACAACTGTTAACTTCCCAGGAAGGGATCTTTGATTTTTTATGATGACGATATCAGCAATCCATTTGCAGTATAGGTGGGATGCAAAAGCTAAGAGAAGATAAACTTATGCTCATAGAGAATAGATACATTATCTAAAATACTATCCCCTGAAAATGGTTCCACATCATTGTTCACCATGGCAACATTGATTGCAACAATTTGCAATCTGAATCAACAAACTTATGCTCATAGAGAATAGATACATTATCTAAAATACTATCCCCTGAAAATGGTTCCACATCATTGTTCACCATGGCAACATTGATTGCAACAATTTGCAATCTGAATCAACAAAAATCGTATAGAACCTTACAGATTATTAAAATCAAGATTGCCAAAATCAAGGAACCAATCACATAATACATAAACCTTTAGTCTTCCACTTGGCACTACTAACCTGAATTAACTCACACAACTTTGATGATTAACAATTTATACAAAAAAATTCTTAAGATATGTATAAAGAACAAAAACAATTCCTTACCCTTAATTGGTACAAAATCCCTATGTTTCATGGATGCTCTTATTTCCATTTTATTTCTAGTAACATCACAAACCTATCTCAGGTCCAAACATTCACATCTAAGAGATTTAACAGTCAAATAAAACTCTTCAGATGCATCTTGCACATATAACCATCAAACTTTAGTTCTATCAGTAGTAACTTTATGCTGTGTCATAACACTTCTGATGCATCTCTAAGAATTTTTATTTTAAGGATGATAAGTGTTGATGAATCATGATATGAGCATGGCATGGTTTAGGAAAGGTGTTATGATCTTAATTAATGTTTAAATAAATCTAGGGTGTTACAAATAAAATCTTGTGGAATAACGAGATTTTTTATTACTTCACTTTGGATTTAACTCAAGTCTGTAAAAGTAATCTAGTTTATGAGTCCTTTATGTTGTGTTTTGAAATGCTTAAAGAAGCCGTGAGTACTGTTTATAACAGTTAACCATGGTTTTCTTCTTCTCGTCTACTTTTCTTTTTTTTCTTCTCAAACACTTCACTATGCTCCCGTAACATATCACAGTACAAATGCTTGTAACTTTTCATATTCTCTTGAAAATGTTTTTACACTCGGTCCCAGAATATAAGACGTCAAATTGTCGAAACTACCAATATGGAAACTCCACCATCTATGCCAAACTGAACCATGGTTTACGATTTAAAGAACCTAATGGAATCACCTAATGAATCTTAGTTGTGATCTCAATCCCAGTGTCTGAATCACAACATCAATGTGTTTGGATATAAAGAGGCTTGTATATATACCAACGAAAATTGTTATACCCACCGAAGATGCCCATGGCACAGCTTAAATATAGAGGCACATCTCCAAATGAGAACATGATGGGAAGGGCAGCTTAAATATATAGTATAAGTCATAACTGTGGGCTTTCCCTGTCAGGGCACATCACTACTACACTAACAGTTTCATAACCATCATCATCCTGGTGAGAAGGCAACATATATCTGCTTCCACCAGCCAAAACAATAAGGACATGGACAAAAATAATATCAGAGCAAAACGGGAAACATATTTAACAACTCCACTTCACTTTAAGGGGGAAATGAGCAGGCAAATACAAACCTTGTTATCCAACATTCTAGCCAGTCTATTCCTCTCTTGAACGTCACCAGCATGGTGCTGCCTGCTCAGCTCTATCTCTTTTTATAGGGAAATTTATTTTATTAATTACAAAAAGTAATTAATATAAACTCAAGAAAACAAAGAAAAATATCAAAAAGCAAACCAGTTGCTCGCGTTCGTGAAGATTTTTCTCCTCGACCAAGCGTTGTTGGAAGATATTTTTTGCCATATAATCCAACAAAATGACACCAATAATGGATGGAAAAAACTTTTTGTACATCGTTCTTAACTGGTATAATTTGACAAACTTTTAACTCATGAAGTGAGTTTAACTAGTTTGATGAAATGTCTTAAACCAACCTCAAGAGTTTTGATTATGTATTTCAACATTATATCAACGCTCACAAACAAAGAAACAATAACTAAACTTCTCCAATGCACCAAATTAAAAAGTCTTTTAATGGTTCCATAGCTACACAAATAAACCTTCCATGATATCTTGATAGTGTTCTTCCTAAGTATAGGAACAAAGAACTTGGAATGTGCTCCGGTCACTAAAAATTCAAATCTTTCAGATAGTTCCACTTAACGTCTGAGGTATGTCAAGTAGTGGTTCTAAATGAAAAATCTTAAACATAAACAATTACATAAGCATAATTCTAGAAGCCCATCCAAAAGCTCTATGTTTATTGAAGGAATCCATCTTAGGCAATCCTGTACCAAGTGCTGTGTGAATTTTAGATGACTTACCGCATATAGTGATTCCAATTTGGAATTGTTTCGCAGAAACTCAAGCACTGTCCTGTATGTTTCCCACAAGAATTTGAACCATGGAGTCACAATCTCCCGATCTGACCTGTTTTTTCCTTTCTCCGCACTAACATAGCTAAGCATTAAGTCCTCAAGTCTCTTATCAACCTCTAGACCCTCCACATCCGGTGCTTCTTCCAAGGCTTGTGCTTGAATCCTAGCTTGCTCAGCCCTCTCCGTGGAAAGATGCATGAAATGCTTTATAACCTCTTCCAACGAGCTAACATTGACTTGCTGGCATATAATACGGTACTGAATAAGTCCATCCTTTGCAAATCTGCCACTCTTCATGTCCACACAGAGTTCTACATACTTAAACATGATGCTTTCAAGGGCCTTCTGCCATGCCTTATGCCTTTTTGAAGTAATGAGATCATGTAGTGCTTGCAAGGCAGCTTGCTTCTGTTCAACATTAATCAATTCTGAAGTACAGGGGATATAAAAAAAATGTTGTTAGCAAAACAGCAGCATGATGGAGAGTTTTTGTGTCACAAGGCAGTCATCAACTTTACAAGGCATCATAAATAGACTGGGCAAAGTAACTTGTGCAAAAAAAAAGAAAAAAGATAGACTGTCAGACATATTACAATGGAAGTAATCAATCATCGTTAAAGCAGAGAAAGTATAGTTCTGAAAAAATCATAACTTTACTAGTCCCTTCATGTTAGTGAAACAAAACATTTTTCATGAGTTCTACCAGGGAAAAAACTTAAAATCATGATACTGCAGCATATTGGTTTTTTGAACGGATAGAGATCTAGAAGCAATTCTACTAACATATTCCATGAGCTTTGTGACATACTAAATTCTGCACAAAAGTGAAAGCTTAACAAAAATCTCTTAACCTCGGCACGCTTTAATGCGTTCTCTGGATTAGCAAAGGTCGGCATCGTCACCAGAAGGATTTTTCTATGCCTGCTTCCTAGAAGGAAGCAGGCTTAGTAGAAACTGCATGACAAGACAAAAGAGATAGAAAATGCTGTCAAATCCAAGACAAGAAAAAGCTACGATAATGAGTTCTATAAGGAGATTGATTATAGATACCAGCTACATTAGAACACCATTCTCCAAGCCACTTTCAGAAGGTCTGACGAAAGCGTGACGATAAAACCAGCATGTAAAGGACTTGCTATCAGTGCAAATATCCA
The DNA here is from genome assembly GCF_036884655.1 of Musa acuminata AAA Group. NCBI lineage: Eukaryota > Viridiplantae > Streptophyta > Magnoliopsida > Zingiberales > Musaceae > Musa > Musa acuminata. Next base: position 4,874,942 of record NC_088356.1, read on the forward strand.
TAAACAAAAAAGTTCATAGGCACACATAACAATATAGACCTAATTCTAACATCAAGAAAAGTTAAACGCGTCGTCTTCTCGACGAATAAGCTCTACGGATCGACAACGACGAACCAAAAACCACATTGATCCAGAAATTGAAAACCTTCTCGAAATCCTGCCGGCGGGTGCAACGCCGAGGCCGACAAATCTTGTTTCAAAACCCTAACGACATCGAAGAAAAGTCAGCCAAGACCAAGTTTAGCCTTCTACCTACCAACTTTAATACCATCGATCCAAGGATTTCGAATTCGGAGAGCAACGGGGCACGATCGCAACAGCTCTTGGGGGCGGATACAGAGGCCGCCGCTCTCGCCGGACGGATGCTCCGGGGAAGAAGAGAAGGGAGGTGGGAAGAGGGCGCTTAGGTTTTGAGGGCGGGCTTCGTTCAATTCGTAATATATCCTCCATTACAGCTCAAATTTTCAGGAATGCCAATTCCTCTTAAAGTCGGATTCGGATTCGGATTCGGATTACACAGACGCATTCGCAAATTTAACGGTTCGAACCGTGTGCGATGAACCGCATAAATGATTCGGGTCCAAGAAACTGCGTTGGGTGGGCCGGTCCATGTTTTACATGACGATTGCGTATGATATGCAATTAAATATTATATATATCCTTAGTATATTTATATATATATATATATAATATTTTGATTGTATCATATCATATCATAATCGTGATTAGCTAGTTGGATTATTGCTTTTTATTATTATCGTAGCATAATAATTAACATTAGCATCACATCTTACTAAAATATCTACAAAGCAAGAAACACTCTCGGTGTTGTCTCCGTTCTTCGCCGCCTGTCTCAGAGATGAGTCTCCATTGCTGCTGTTGCGGCGGCCGCGACCTCTCACCTCGTCGCTTTGGCTATCTCCGCAACCTCCCATGTTCTCTGTTACCTTCTTTCGGTTCCTCTCGCCACCCCTCCACCCGCTTCCTCCCCCCTCTCTGTTCCCTCCCCAACCCCAATCTAACAGTCTCCCCTCCCGCGCCGGCCAACAGCAACGCCGCCGCGGCCACCCTCCCCTCCGTCCCCCGGTACCGCGAGGACGGACTTGACGATGAAGCCCTCGACGCGTTCCTCGCCGACCTCAGCCCCAAGGAGCAGACCGTGCTCCTCAAGCGGCAGCGGGACTGGCGGCGGGCCCTCCACCTCCTCCGCCGCATGCGGTCCCTCGCCCACTACCTCCCCAACCCGTTCCACTACAACGTCGTGCTTCGGACCCTCGGCCTGGCGCGACGGTGGGACGAGCTGCGCCTCTGCTGGCTCGAGATGGCTAAAGATGGAATCTTGCCCACCAATAACACCTACGCGACGCTCATCGACGCCTACGGAAAGGCCGGGCTGGTAAAGGAGGCGCTTCTGTGGCTCAAACACATGAGGGCCAGGGGGGTTTCGCCTGACGAGGTTTGTATGAACACTGTCGTCAGGATACTCAAGGATTCTGGGCGGTTCGACGAGGGGGAGAGATTTTTCCGGGGATGGTGCAATGGAAAGGTCGAATTCGACGTTCTGGAGACTGAAATAGATGGCTCGGATTCCATTAGTCCCAACAGTTTCTTGCTGACGGAGCTCTTCAAATCCGGAAGTCGAGCACCTGTTTCCAAGAAGATTGCTCCAGGCGTCGAAGATGGTCCGAGAAGGCCGCGGCTTGCTGCTACCTTCAATACGTTGATTGATCTGTATGGAAAAGCAGGTAGGCTCCAAGACGCTTCAGATGCTTTTGCTGAGATGTTGAGGTCAGGTATCGCACCTGATACAATCACATTCAATACCATTATCAACATCTGTGGCTCGAATGGACTTCTCTCTGAAGCAGAGTCCCTGCTTGCTAAAATGCGTGAGAGAAGAGTTGATCCTGATACCAAGACATTCAACATACTCATGTCGATGTATGCTTCGGTTGGGAATGTCAAGACGGTCTTGAAGTATTACAACAAGATAAGGGAGGTTGGTCTTTGTCCTGATACTGTAAGCCATAGGATAATCTTGCAGGTTTTATGTGAAAGGAGCAGCGTTGGAGAAGTAGAGGATGCGATCGAGGAAATGACCAAAGCAGGTGCTCGTGTAGACGAGCAGTCCGTCCCTGTCGTGATGAAGATGTACATCAATCAAGGGATGCTTAATGAGGCAAATATGTTCCTTGAGAAGCATTGTGCCTCAACTGGCATATCTTCCAGGAATTATGCTGCCATTATAGATGCTTATGCCGAGAAGGGCTTATGGAAGGAGGCTGAGGATGTCTTCTATGGGAAGAGGGGAACCAGAAACAAGAATGATGTAGTGGAATACAATGTGTTAATAAAAGCTTATGGGAAGGCAAAGCAGTATGATAAAGCTCTATCTCTGTTTGAGGATATGAGAAACTTTGGAACTTGGCCAGATGGATGTTCCTTTAACTCTCTCATTCAAATGCTTTCTGGTGGTGATTTTCCTGACCGAGCATGGGAGCTTCTAGGCCGAATGAGAGATGCAGGGTTCAGACCTAGGTGCGAGACCTTCTCTGCTGTCATTGCAAGTTATTCCCGCAAATCTATGATTTCTGAGGCCCTTGAAGTCTACCGAGAAATGAAGGCACTAGGTGTTGAACCAAATGAAGTTGTGTATGGGTCACTGATAGACATGTTTGCAGAGGCTGGGAAGGTCGAAGAAGCACTTCACTATTTTAATTTGATGGAAGAATCTGGACTTCCGATCAATCGCATTGTCCTGACTTCTCTAGTGAAGGCATATAGTAAGGTTGGCTGCTGGAGGGAAGCCCAGGAGTTGTACACAAAGATGAAAACCCTTGATGGTGGTCCTGACACTATTGCCTCTAACTGTATGATTAATCTTTATGCAGATCTTGGTATGGTGACTGAAGCTAAGTTAATCTTTAATGACCTGAGAAAAAATGGTGAGGCTGATGGGATTTCATATGCTACAATGATGTATCTTTACAAGAGTATGGGCATGCTGGAAGAGGCAATCGGCGTCGCTCAGGAGGTCCAGAAGTCAGGCTTACTGACCGACTGTGCTTCGTATAACAGTGTCATAGCTGCTTATGCCGTCAATGGGAAGCTCAAGGACAGTGCAGAATTATTACAACAGATGATATCCAGAAAAATATTACCCGATGCCTCAACATTTAAATCAATCTTTACCCTATTGAAGAAAGGAGGTTTTGCAATGGAGGTGGTGTCACAGTTAGAGTCATCTTATAATGAGGGAAAGCGATTTGCGAGACAGGCTATAATTACCTCCTTGTTCTCTATGGTTGGTTTGCATGCTTGTGCACTCGAGTCGTGTGATCTTTTTCTGTCTGCTGGGATGCCTCTTGACTCTTTTGCCTATAATGCTGCAATTTACGCATATGGAGCCTCAGGGATGGTTGACAAAGCCTTGAATCTGTATATGCGAATGCAAGACGAGGGACTGAAACCAGACATTGTTACTTATATTTATCTGGCAATTTGTTATGGGAAGGCAAGAATGGTTGAAGGACTAAGGCGGATTTATGGTCTTCTGAAATATCAGGAACTTGAGCCTAATGAATCTCTATACAAGGCTCTAATCGATGCTTATAAAATTGCTGGCAGGCATGATCTTGCAGAATTGGTTGAACAAGAGATGAGATTCAGTGTTCACAGACCAACGGACGATGATTCAGAAGCTGAAGACTGTTAGAAATTTAGGGTTCATATATTTAGGCACAAACACATGCATCTTCATTCTGGCCTTCATAATTCGAATTACAAGCATCGATGCCGGATTTTGTAAGTTCAACTCTTTCTGACTTGCCATGATTGCATTATACTAACTATCAACTATATAGTGTCATCCTCCATGCTTGAAAGCCTTCCCGGTGATTTCGATTCGGTGTTTTGTATGATAGTTACATGTTTCATGGAGTTTGTTCGACTAAACCTTGGAAATATTATTGTTCTCTTGATGTTTTCTCCTTTTTTTTTTTTTTTTCAAATCCTTGTTCTACAACAAGCTCAAAATCCGAATCGAGGAGGGAAGAAAAAAAAGGGATGTGATCTCTACCGCCTAAGTTGACAATGCTTTAATTTGTGCCATAGATTAACCGAGTACTTACTCGATGACTGCCTGCTATAGTATTCTGTATCGCAAAAGATTTTCCATCCATTATATTCATATATTATTGACATATCAAGTTATTGAGTGTTTAGTTGTTGTTGTTGTTGGGTTGAACCTCGTATATCATGATTTATATTGGGTTAGATGGATCTAGACTTAACTCGAGACACTCGAATCACATTGGCAAAGAAAAGTTAGATGATGCTCATTTATGGCCTTAATAAAACATGTACCAAACATATACCATCTTTATTGGTACCTGAACTAAGGGAAAGGGAAAGCTCTTAGTTTGCAAAGAGTCGGCAAAGTTTCAACCTCGTGTCTTCGAGGATATGTCGAAGAAAAAGCGATAGATAAGTCGTCATCGTCGTTGTCGTCGTCACGCAATAGGACATATGGAACACAGTTTATTAGCCTTAAAAATTGGTTGTAGTTTTGAATGACAACATGATTCAAGGGTGTCACTTGTCACAAAAGCTCCATGGAGGTAGCAATCAAAAATATCAATTTTCTCAATACCCTATAATTAACCTTGAAATTTTCTCCAATTTCTTGATCTTCTTTCATTTTTTATTCGCATAAAATAAACCCTCTTTTTTTTTCTTTCTCAAAGATAAAGTCCATGATAATATATATATATATATATATATATATAATGATTTTTAAGAAGAGATTATTATTTTGATTTTTTTCAAATAGTATCTCTCTTTTAGTTTTTCCCATTACAATGTTTTAGTCTGTTATAGGCTATACCATAATAAAAACACTATAAGTTAAATAAAATTAAAATACATTAAAAATTATTTGATATATTGTACTTAAATTGAAATAAATATCTATAATAGTTTAAAAATAAAATTACCTAAATAAGAATAAAAACACTACAAATTAGTTTGTCATAGTGTTTTGACCATTATAACAAAGACACTATAAAACATATCACAATCAAATACTAAGATAGAATTACTTAAATCTGAAGACTCAAAAATCAAAGAGGTGACCGATAGACAAAGTGCCATTATTGTAAAATGAATGGAGCAAACAATTAAATACAAGAACTTTATTAGCCTTAAAAACTAGTTGCAGATATAAAGATGTCAAACATCTAGAAATTTTGATAGAGATCACGTTTATACAAAAATATTGTTTGTGATCTCACGACTCGTCCAAACCCCTCAACTACTATTTTGGAGCCACATTCGATCCATCAGTGGAGTAGCAAACGACAAATATCAATTATCTCAACATCCTATGATTGACCTTAAAAAAAAAAATCTCAAATCCCTCAATTTTCTTCCAATTTTTTTTCCTTCCACACAAAATAAATTCGACTTTTTTTTTCTTTCTTTAAGTGGTTTCCTTCCACACAATATATATATATATATATATATATATATATATATATATATATATATATAAGACACCACCACCAAGGCTGTGATAGTTGACCAATACAGCTCTAGATACTGTGATAATAAATGATTGGTTATGTTGCTCAGCCACCTAATTTGGTCCACGCACAATCCTACACCCAATCCCAACTCTGATCATTCACAATCCAAGCCATAAGCAAACACCTAAATCTGCTTATCCATAATTCCAATCCTAAGCCTAAACTTCATCTTGTTCCTGACCCAACAATCCCCCCCTTCCAAACCCACAGCCAAATCTGACCCAATCTCTCTGTTCTTGTTGTTGTAGTCGGAAGATGGTGTGTTGGATTTCATGACTGGTTGATTGGTATCTAAGATCTCAAAAATGCAACAAGTATGCAGAGCATATAAGGTCTAGAAAAGAAAAGCAGTAAATGAACTTTTATTGAGGCAACCCTATCTCTGTATCCCTTTCATTAAAGAGGCAAGCAGGTCTGTAGAGGAGACTGCATCTCCTCCCTCTCTCGTCTCCCTATCTATCTATCTATCTATCTATCTACAGTATTCCACTTGCCAACTCTGAGCATTTAGCAAGCCTCCAATGGAGGTTTTCAACACCTTCCCAACCTGTGAACTCCAACCACTGGATTTACTGCACCTGCATTTAAGTCTGCATTCATGGCTTTAGCTGGCAGATGGCCCTCATGCAGTCCTCCCTCCTTATAATAACCCCTTCCCCATGCAGTTAACGCTCTCAACTCAGAACACCGCTACTGCTACTACAGCGCTTGTCTTCACTCGCATTTCCACCACCAGTGCTCTGCCACCAATCCTTGCTACTGTTTTCTCTTCTGCTTTCTCCGCCGATAACGTCACTGCTGCAGTTTCTGATAGGTTGTGTTGCTGCACTGCGGGTGGCAGCAGCAACGCTTCTGCATATGGACCTCGTCGACGTCCTGTACGTCGTCGGCGCTGCCGTTGTGGCGGCCGTGTGGTGGCGCCGCTGTTCGAGGACGCCGGAGGGGCTCCCGCCCGGTCCGCCGGGGTGGCCGGTGGTGGGAAACCTGTTCCAGGTGATCCTGGAGCGACGGCCCTTCATGTACGTCGTTCGGGACCTGCGCAAGCGCTACGGCCCCATCTTCACCATGCGGATGGGGCAGCGGACCCTCATCATCGTCACCTCCGCCGACCTCATCCACGAGGCGCTGGTGCAGAGGGGTCCCCTCTTCGCCAGCCGCCCCGCCGACTCCCCCACCCGCCTCCTCTTCAGCGCCGGCAAGTGCACCGTCAACTCCGCCGCGTACGGGCCCCTCTGGCGCGCCCTCCGCCGTAACTTCGTCAGCGAGATCGTCACCCCCGCTCGCGTCAAGCAGTTCGGCTGGATCCGGGACTGGGCTATGGCCAACCACCTCGCCCGCGTCCGCGCCGAGTTCAAGGCCACCGGCGCGGTGCAGATGATGAGCAACTGCCGCCTCACCGTCTGCAGCATCCTCGTCTGCATCTGCTTCGGCGCCAGGGTCCCCGAGGACCACGTCCGGGTGATCGAGGAGGTGCTCAAGGAGGTGATGATGATGACGACGCCCAAGCTGCCGGATTTCCTCCCTATCTTCACTCCCTTCTTCCGCGGCCAGCTGACAGAGGCCAGGAAGCTGCGGAAGCGGCAGATGGACTGTCTTGTGCCCCTGGTGAGAGCTCGAAGGGCGTTCGTGGAGAGCGGGGGGAAGATGGACCCGAGCTCGGCGTGGGAGATGGTGAGCCCGGTCGGCGAGGCCTACATCGACTCCCTGTATGGCATGGAACCCAGCGGCAAAGGCCGGCTGGGCGAGGACGAGCTGGTGACGCTCTGCTCGGAGGTCATGAGCGCCGGCACCGACACGAGCGCCACCATGCTAGAGTGGGCGATGCTGCATTTGGTGCTCGACCAGTCGGCGCAGGAGCGGCTGTACGAGGAGATCGTCGGAAAGGTCGGGAGGGACAAGGGGAGGAAGATCACGGAGGCGGACGTGGAGGGGATGGGCTACCTGCAAGCGGTGGTGAAGGAGACAATGCGGCGGCACCCGCCGAGTCACTTCGTGCTGTCGCATGCGGCGACGAGGGAGACGGAGCTGGGCGGGTACCGCATCCCGGCGGACGCCAGCGTGGAGTTCTACACGGCGTGGGTGACGGAGAACCCGAGCACGTGGAAGGACCCGGGGGAGTGGCGGCCGGAGCGGTTCGAGGAGGGCGGCGAGGGGTGGGAGACGGACGTCACGGGGACGCGAGGCATCAGGATGATGCCGTTCGGGGCCGGCCGGCGGATCTGCCCCGCCGCCACCCTGGGGATGCTCCACATCCAGCTCATGCTCGCGAGGATGGTGAGGGAGTACCGGTGGGTGGCGGTGCCCGGCGAGCGGCCGGACCCGACCGAGACCTTCGCCTTCACGGTGGTGATGAAGGAGCCTCTCAGAGCTGCCATCTTGGAGAGGGAGTGAAGGGGGTAGAAAGAAGCCGTCGTCGAGTTCTCCCTCCATTGCCAAGTATTGTGTTCACTGTGATCCTGCTTTGCTCGTCGGTCCATCTCTAACACAGTTTCATTGGGTTTACGTACCTGCAAGAAGTTGGTGAAGGATGTGTTCGAGTGGTTTCGGTTTCGGTTTCGGTTTCGGTTTCTTCTCTTGTTCTCGTTGTTCTTCTTTCCACCCTTCATTAAAGAGGAGACTGTGGTGCATCAATAAAGCTAACTGCCCCTGCGAAATCAAATTCTAAGAACTACAGAATGCACAGGTTGAAATAAACAATATAATGACATTGATTTGGGATTTAATATAATAGCATGTATTTCTCTTCATTTTGATTTGATTCGAGAGGAAAACATATTGAATTGGTCAAAAGAATTTGATAAAAAGAGGAACATTCTACTCTAAGAAAACATTGAAAGATGTAACAAAACAAAACGGTATTTGGTGAAAGTCTAAATTTGATGGCTTTTTTCTTATAATGAATTATCCTATCTGTAGTTTAAAAGAATAGCTGTCTAATATTAAACTCACTTTATTAACTCACGACTTAGATATTATTAACATTGACTTTTCAAAGTCAACTTGTTTAAACATGGATTCATTTTTCTGCTGCGTTGTATACACACACATATATAAATGATACAATAAAATCACTTATGAGCAAATACCAAACTAAGTAAAACTGAGAATTTTGCTTCAGAGAGAGAGAGAGAGAGAGAGACTCTCAAACTTAATTCATCTTAAATATGTTATACCCACTCATTGTTATTGGGTGAGTAATCAAGCAATCAAATCAAATGCTGTCTACACTATCTTTTTAGATCTATTTGATTCTAATAAATTTAATTGGAAATGAAAGCAGAATTATCTTCTAATCTCTTTCTTCAAAACCTTGTTCGCATCAAACTCTGTTTTATCACAGTATTTTTCACATACAATTGTTTCCAAACAGTTCACGTGCCGCACACCAAGTTCCATCACAATCTATTCAAGTCAACCTCGATTAGTACTCACATGCGACGACCATAAGATGGACAAGTCCTCGATTAGTACCCATCTTTTCAAGTAATGCATCACCAAATGTCACAATCTATCCAAGTCATCCTCATTTAATATCCACATGACTAGTACGAATTGATTCGTGTATTGTATCGACTCTTATCATCGTCAATTAATACGTGGAAACAAAATCCGTAAGTTATCTACTTCTCTGTTAGTGATGAAGAAGAGTAGGAAATTACGTACGAGTACTATGCTGTACCATGTTAAACTCTCTTGGTCGTCTTCCTTTTCTTGTATCTGGCGGATTCCTCTTTGTATCCTGAAAAAGAGAGAAAATAATGTGAGATCCTCAATATATGTTTAGAAAAAAAAATAATTGGGTGATAAAATTTTCTTTACTCATCTCATCCGTAGCTTTTACCGATGCTATGTGCCCAAATCATCCTTAAGCTTGCAGTATTTTCACGGATAAAAAGAATTAGTACGGAAAATCGAAGCAGAAGCTACGTTAGCCGATGGCACAAGCGAAGGAGGTGGTTGTTGCCACATCTAAGAGCATTAACACGACCACATGACTCGCCACGGCGAGGGGACTGACAGCATTTATGAGGCACAGGACAGCAGGATGCAGAGATATCATACGTTGCTTTACCTGCTGCATTCACGTTCATCATAGCCTGGGCCTCGTGAGCCGATGCTTTACTGGTGCCAACCTGCGTGCTCATGGTGCGGAGATCCCCTATTGGGTCTGACAGCCAGCATGCCTTCCTCGGTGTTCAACAGGACTCCCCCACCGATGTGTGTAGGTCGGGAGGTCAGGGACCGATGCAGGTCCGACACCAATAGCTCATTCCACAACCGTGTCTGGTTCTGAGCATGAAAACTCAAATACTTCCAAGGTTTTACCATGGTCCAGACGCGTTTACATGAACACCTCTCTCGAGTATCTGCATGATCCGACATGTGATACGAGAGATGGAAAAAAAAAAAGCATATCCAAATCTATCTACTCTGCTTCACTATAAAAGCCATAAGATCAGATTTAGGTTTAAGGTCCTGAGTATGAAAACTTCAATATCTCTAAGGTTTTACCACGGTCCAGACACATTCAAACATGTTATGTGAGAGATGGTAAAAAAAGCATATCCGTGTCTATCTAATATGATTCAATCTAAAAAACATAAGATCAGATTTAGGCTTAACGCTCTGAGCATGAAAAGCTAAATATTTCAAAGGTTTTACCATGAAATATGACATGAGGGATGGTAAAAAAAAAGTATTCCCAAATCTATTTAATCTGCCTCAATCTATCCAAGTCATAAGATGGTATGGCTGCCAGAGCCTGCAATAGCAGGAATCATTAGAACTCGAGTGAGTTCTGTTCAAACATCTTGAAAAGCACTGACCTGCACCAAAATTACCAGCACATTAGTTGTATCAAATTGAGTTCTAGTCCAAAGATGTGTATTATACGATCTAAAGAAAGGCCGGGAATAAGTAATCGACATTAAACTGATGAATTATTTCAATTCAAATAGATTAAACTATTTAGATATGTGAAATAAACATATATTTTACCTGAGGGATGCAATCATATTGCAAGCGAATTCAGAAATATTTTTTTTTATAAAAAGATAAAAATTCCATAAAACCAAGAATTTTAACAAAAAAACTGAAAGAAATATGAACCGGATACTATATGCAGCAAAGAAAGATCCAAAGTATAAACAGGTAGATTACTTTTTTTTTCACAAACATATTTTAATCATAAGAATCAGTGAGCGATAGACAAAAGTTATCTATTCTCTTATTATATCACCAAAACCAGGAAGCGGATACCGGTGTGATGTAGAATCGGGGGTAAAGTAGAATAAATCTCGAAAGAAAATCGATAATATAGTTTTTTTTCGGATAGAAAATGTACAAACTCACGATAATACTTCAATAAGATCGAAAAAATAGCTCACCACCCAATTTAAAATCACAAAGGGATACAGAAAATTCACCACCCTTAGGAAATTAAACAAGGATACAGAACTGAAAATAAAAGACTCGCCACTCAAGGAAACATCCAAGAGATACATAGTTTAAGCGAGAACTCCAAGAGAACTTCTGCAAAATATCATCGGTTTTCTAAAGTCCTTTCTAGGCCTTAAACATCAACATAAGTACTAGTACATGAAACAACCCTTCATGCATAGGGAATTTCGAAATTAAGTGTTCACAGCTGCTAACCAACTCTTTTAATGCATTCCTTGGTCATGAAACACGTTTTTTCTCATCCAACTTTCATCCTTGACCACATAAGACACTTGTAAGTTACATTGCAATACAATAAATAAACCATGATCTGCATAAATAACCTCTTCCTCATCTTCATCATATTTTGGTTCATCGTCGACTTCAAATTCTCCTCCATCACTATGATCTTCAACCAAAGTTACAATCCTCATATTTGGACAATCTGAAGCAATATGCCCAAAACTATGACATTTGAAGCATTTTCGACTACTTGGGGTAGAAGAATTAGGTGTTTTTTTACTGCTAGCAGATTCTTTACCCTTTTCTTACACCTTCGATATCATCTTGCTTTGGACAGTAGGCTTAGAACTTCCTCCTTTTGTATATCCTTCTTTTGAACCATACCGATAACTCCTTTCAAACTTTTGTTGTTTTTCAACTTTGAATGCCAGCTTGCTCACATCGTTTAAAGACCAATATGGCTGTAATTTAAACCACTTTATCAATCTCATATTTCAAACCTCATAAGTATCTTGCAATGGTTTGCTCTTCCGGTTCCACAAGTTCTCATTTTAACATCAGATTATCGAATTCTGTAGTGTACTCCTCCACACTAAGATTATTTTGCTTGAAATTATGGATTTTGAGAAAGATCTCTTGCCTATAATTGTGAAGTAAATATTTCCTTTTCAGCTCCCTTTTCATTTTTTCCCATGTCACGATTTTACTCTTCCCCTCACGTTCTCTTTGTTTTTTTAGATTTTCCCACCAAAAAGATGCATTCCGTCTGAGTTTGAGTGCCACAAGTTTGACCTTCTTTTGTTCTTATGATTCATAAAAATCGAAAATTCTTTCTACTGTATTAAGTCAATCGATAAAGTCATCAATATTTATTTTACCTTCAAATTTTGGAATCTTCAATCTTGGGTTATATTTATTCTGCCACTCATCTTGGACTTCATGTCTTGTATGAAATCTTCTCGACTCCCTTGAATGAGGAGGTGTATCATCATCAGAAGTAAATTCATGGACATCATTTTCATGCTGGTTGTGTCTACTTCAAAGTTCTTCAATTATTTCATTTTTTTCTTGCAGACTACACAACAATCTTCGTAGCTGCAGCCTCAACGATTCAGTATCGTCTTCATGGTCACTACCTTCACCAACTATATCTTTTCCATTCCGCCTTGTCATGATCTATAGCCTTTAACTCTAATACCAAACTGATACTGGTGTGATGCAGAATGGGGGGGGGGGGGGTAAAGTAGAATAGATCTCGAAAGAAAACCGATAGTATAGTTTTTTTCGAATAGAAAATGTACAAACTCACGATAATACTTCAATAAGATCAAAAAAACAGCTCACCACCCAATTTAAAATCACAAAGGGATACAGAAAGTTCACCACCCTAAGGAAATTAAACAATGATACAGAACTGAAAATAAAAGACTCACCACTCAATGAAGCATCCAAGAGATACAGAGTTTAAGCGAGAACTCCAAGAGAGCTTCTGCAAAATATCATCAGTTTTCTAAAGTCCTTTCTAAGCCCTAAACACCAACATAAGTACTAATGCATGAAACAACCCTTCATGCATAGGGAATTTCGAAATTAAGTGTTTTAATGCATTCCTTGGTCACGAAGAAAAGCACTTTGAAACAGCTTTAACTTTGTGCGGGGAATCTGCTGATGAGCTATCATATTTGAGTGGACTGAGTTGAAGATTATGAGACATCATTGTTGGTTGAAAAAAATATCATATCATAGTCAAGATTCATATGATCAGATTATAATAAATTAGACACTCTCGTGTCACAGATTGATTGCAACGGATGGATGAATAATCTAAAATAAATCAAATGGGCTTAGCATGTCTCTAGAATTTTGCAATAAGTCAAACGGAAGACCATACTGTAACATACTTTGGAGTCGAGCAACCATTGACTTAGCATGTCTACAATTTTGGGAGATGTATTCTTCAGGGTAACATTACAAAATGAAAGGATATCGTTGTCCAGATCACTGCATGTACCTTGATACCACAGACAAACAAGGCTGCAAATACTGATATCGATCCTGTACTAAAAACTAATCAGATCAGCACAACACACCAATCGGAACATTGTGTGGACTACTAGAAATACGACAAAGGTCTAAGATGTTAGTACTGATTGGTACTATCAGAACACCAATCTAACTGCACAATATTGAACCAGTACAGTATGATTAATGCATACTGATTAGTAAATCAGGACACCTGTGTGCTATCGTTATAATATGTGGTATTTGAAGGTTGAAACCATGTTGACGTCCATAATTGCTATTGGTACATGAATGCTGCATAGCAAATTCACAAGCTCAGAACCATGATAAGCTTTAGCAAACTGCCATTTCTCTGTGCTACAAAACCATATCATACTGAATGTATGTTGTACTGTATATGCACATATGTAAAAATTTCTGTATCTTCCATATAGACTTACTTTGCAGTTGTTGCTACAGTAGTTCAATGTCTAAGCCTATTTTGCCAACAAGCAAATACATTTTTTTCTCTCATACTGCACAGCCTTTAACCATCAGAGTTGAAGGGATAGGAACTAAAACAAAGCAATGGTGGACTTCTGGGCTATCATCATTAGATTTACAAACATACTTTATCATAGGGATCAGTAAGCAATCTACAAGATGAAGTAATCTGTGCTCTTCTTCTGTCACCAAAACCAAGAGAGCAGAGGAATCTCAAACAGATGGATGAAAAACTTGCAAAAGTCAAATGGGCTTAGCATGTCTCTAGAAATTTGGAAGCAGTGCTCATTAACAATTTGGTATGGTGTGTGAAGGAAGCTAATCATGCAAGCATGGATGTTTGACCAACGGAATGTGCACATAGTGGTAAGATCCTTCTCTATGTTTCTATTCATAGATCAAAGTAAAAGCAGTTTGGCTAATCTGATACCACTTCAATTGGGGCAGCTTTAATTTGATTTAAATCCCATAGATAGACTATGGGACATGCATAGTTTTGCGACAAGCATCAAAAGAAGGGTGACCAAGCAAGATTGGAACCCACCACTTCAGCAATTAAGAAAAGGAAGTCTCCATTAGCATCAACCTCAAAATTTCATGACTAGACTGTCATTTTCTCTGCACATAGTTATAAAGGCTGCTCCAACCACATAGCAGTCATTAGTCAACTGATCCTATCTCCTTCTTTATGCTCGTTACAGGTGAAAGAATCACACATAAGCATAGGTATCCATCAGAGACATCTTTATCCATCAGAGACATCATATTAAATAGCTCCAAACCCTAATCGTTCCACCACGCATCACAAAAAAAATCCCTCCAGTCGAATCTAATGATACAAAATGCCTCGATCCAAAACACAAGAAGCCGAGGAAGAGGAAGAAAATTCGGCTCAAGAAAATCCGTTTGGTACCTTTGGAGCAGTTCGACGGACGGCGAGATCGTCGAGCGGAAGAAAGGAAATCGAGCTTCAATACACAGGAGGGAGGGAAATATCTCGAGTCATATGCGAGTCCAATAACATATTATAAAGACACTGTTAGTTATGATTCGATAATTTAATATTTTAAATTAATTAATCAAAAAAATAGCATCACATATAATCACCATCTGATCTAATATTATTGTAGTATGACATCTAAGAGAAGACATAAAGTTAGGAATAAATGATTATATAGGTTAAGCATTTTGAATAAAATTAATTATCTCAGACATCTAATATGCGCAATGAGGCCATCAAACCCTTAAATAAGAAAAATTATAATGTCCCTAATATAATCAGAACTTTTGATAAATATATGATCATTAACATGGATTTAAGTATTTATCCATGATATAAATTTGAGTAATTTATAAAACAAAAAACTCATGATTTTTTAAGAAATGGCTTTCTAATATTTGATTTTTTTAAATATATTTTTTAATATAATATTTATCTTTGATTTAAGTTTTTAAAATTGAATTGATTTTTTTAATGAATCCAAACAATTCGACTAAATAATAACTATTCAACTTGATTTAATTAAGCTTTATATTACTTTTAAAAATTTTAAATTATTCTGACTTTTATCGTAACTCTAACTCATTCTTCTACTCCTCCATCGTCTCCTCTCTCTCCTAAGTTGGTTTCTTCCTTTCCTCCTCATCCTACATAATGTTATATCTTTCTCCTCTCTTCTTTCCCTTCTCATCTTGCTTCTACTATAATGCTATGTCTTCCCCCTCTCCCTTTGATTTTTTCTCATCTCTATCTTTTCCTTCGTCTTCCCTTCTTATCCTCCTCTCACTCTATCTTGTCATTCTACTTCTCCTACTTTACCGTCTCCTCTCCTTATTAGCTTTCTTCTCATTTAGCTTTTGTCTTTTTCAATTCCTTCTACTTAGACCATCACTCACTATCTTACTTTCTCTTCCTCCTTTTTATATTTTATACACAAAAAGTAGAATCAACCTCACATATATAATATATTAAAATATATATATTTTTATATAAAATTATCTTAAATTATATAAAAAATTTATAACACTCGAGATATACTTGAGATACACTCATTCATATAATAATTTATATATAAAAGCATGTAAGTTTTCATAAAACTAAAACAATTCAAGTTATCCTTAAAAATATATTATTATTTTTTTATAAAATTATCTTAATTTTATCAAAAAATTAATCATAAAATCTTATACTATCTATTTTTATTTCCTATATTCAATTAGTTACATTCAAAATAAAAAAAAATAAATTCGATTACCTAACTTATTTTTAATTAATTAATATTTTTTAGATATTTTAAAAATAATTAATTTTCAAAAATGTAAAAATTCAACTATAATTTGATTCTCACAAAAAATATATTATTTTTGTTTTAAATAAATTTTTAAAATATTTTTATATAAAATTAATATATTTTATAAGTAAACATAAACCTTACAAGGGATCCGATTTGAATCAATCTGATTCAAACCAAACCGACCTACGAATCGATTAGGTTTAAAATAGTAAAATCCAAAATATTATCAAGATTTTAAAAAAAATTGTTAAAATTATGAAAATCCCTCTTAACAAAAATCAAATATGAAAACAAAATTCTATTATTATTATTATTATTATTATTATTATTATTTTGATAGATTACCCTATAAATTTTATAAATTTAATATATTAATTATCCCATCTGTCTCACCAACAAATAATGACTTGAGACAGGACAAACACTTATTTTTGCTTTCATGCCCATGCCATTCATCGCACGGCAACAGTAGGAAAAATAGAAGCTTTCTTTAGACGGGACACACATACAGACTCTTTCCTGGGCAGTAACACACTCATCCATCACCAGCAGCCACAGCAATCTGCATTTGAAATCGAAATTATTTGTTTAGCTACAACTCAAAACATTCTCTTGAGATCACAGTTGGTTCCTGCTTCATGATCATCAAAGAAATGCTGACAGAACAAACAACATTATTCTATGTTCGGTCTACAAATATATCTGGAACAGGAAATTGTTGCTCAACTCTCTCACCAAAATCTACTACTCTACATCCGATTGCTATTGCAGCAGCCATGCAAATGTAGAGCACCGATCCCTATTCACTGCTTGGCCTGCAATAAAGTTGCAGTAAAGAACTGTTTAGTCTCAAATCCACCACACAAAAATAACTACAAAAACAAGCTTTAATAATTGTAATGGAGCCAATCAAACAGAGAGGTTGCATAGAAATTTTAACCAAGGCTACAGCAAGCTACTTTCAAGAGATTTGCTTCTAGTAACAGACAATACGCCTTCCTATTGGCTATTATTCATGACCACCTTTGTCTGCCACCATAATCACAACCAGTTGATCTCAGAATGTTAAGGAAACTCGGCCAGTTTTTTAAAGATACCTTTAGACTCAAAAAATCTATGATAAACCAAGAAAAGTAAGACAACCTACAATTCCATATTTCCATATGAAAATAACTGACAAAAGCTATTTCTCTGAGTTCATAAAGATAAATATACTTTGACCCCTTTTTCATGGCCACATATCTTTAGGGCTAAGGGATGAGAAATCTCTCCCGAACATGAATCAAATGTTTCATTTCATATGGAAAAAGTCATCCCTTTTGTGAAGAAATTTACACGACAGAGAATTGTAAATTTAGAATAATTTTGTTACTGATGGATCCCTTTTCTTCCCTATTTTCGGATCATCTTCATTCTGTTACAGTAACTGGTAATGTAACATGGCTTCATTATCCGTATCCGCATTTCAAAACTGCTAAAAGAGAAATTTTTATGAAATAAAATAAACACAAACAGATTAATACAAAGATGCACATGGATACAACCAAATAATCATTTCCTTAATCTTGAAGACCTGGTTCCCAAACCTTTTTTTCCCTTATACAAGCAAAAAGTTTTAAAACAATTATAATGATGAAATTTTTGGTCCTCTCTACAAAACCAATATATCATTTTATTTAACCAAATAAAAATAATAAAAGGAGATTACCTGGGAATACAAGAAAGTTCCAAGGATGGCAATGGCAGCTCCAAGTGCATTGATGGGTTGGACAGGTGTATGGAAAATTATGATGGAAGAGACGATGACAGATATCCGCTTCATAGTGTTGCCAATACTAAACGTCAAAGGAGAGATTTCATCCAATGACATGTAGGAGACTTGATTGTACAAGTGGTAGAAGACACTCTGGGCAGCTACCCACCTAACATGTTGCAAATTCATAGCCACATAAATTAAAGATATTGGATTTTGATATAAAAGAAGTTGTTTCAAACTCCAGGAAGAGAATTCAAGATTCACTTCTTTGAAGTGGTTAGTCTTGAAAAGCAATAGAGCATACAGTTAAATATGCTATGAGTGGGGTAAAAAAAAAAAGACCTAGTAAATCTGGAAAATCAAAATTCATAAACAATTACAAGAGTTTGACTTGTTTGATAAATTCAGCCATTCCAGTTGAGAAGTCTCTAATAGATTAAGCCCAGACAGCTGAAAATCCAGTAAAATAATTGCAAGAAAGTGGCAACACCAAATTATGAAAATATTGTTTTTCTGCAATGTAGTGTAAATATTTCTACGGCTTAATATGTCAAGTAAATGGTAAAAAGGAGAGCATAAATTACTGCTGTAACTGAATTTTGCAAATAGGATAGCCCAACCAACAGGTTTCTGCTCACCAGATGAAATGAGGACCAATCTGTGAAAGCGCCATCTGCCAGCCAGCAGCCCACATCTGGGGACCCTCGATCGCAATGGCAAATGGTGTGAGTATCAACAGGGACAGGATAGAAAGGCAGGCATAATAGTTCATCCCACTAACTGACGTCCCTTTCATCCCCCTCTTTGAGAAGATATTGCGAAAGACAAATGCAAGGTTCGATATCATTGCACCCATAAAACCTGCAAGCAAGACAAACAACAACTGACACTTTACCAGGAAACTCAAATTCACCAAACAAAATTGAACTTCCAAAACAGCCCTCAAGCTATGGAGTGTTCAAATTACCCTCAACAAAACCTAACTCAAGAATCATGGCATGAGAAATAAGCACAAACTGAACCATACATGCGGTGGTAAGGTGCAAGAAGAAAAACACCCTGAAAGAGAAACGTTTGGTGAACGTGGTAGTATGCAATATTTCTATGCTTATTAAATCTAAAGATACCAGAACCACCAACTAGTAATAGCCAAATAGTGCTACAATCAAAAAGGGAAAATCTAATATATTTGAGATACCAAAATTATGTATCCAGAGAGGAAATTAGCAAAGTTAAGCAAATTTCATGATATAAATCCTGTCCTACTGCTATATCTTGCAATTTTTCATTTTTGATAGATCTTTGCAATATTTGTAATAGTGCTTGCATCTTTGAAGGACATGCAGCTTGCAGGTATGTTGAGGCGTTCCTCATCAGGACTAAAAGAAAAGGAAAAGAAAACCAAATGCTCCATGAAACCTGAAGTATCTTAAAGACAAAGGAGAACCAAAAAACAAATAAACGGATTCATCTTCTTACCAGTCATGTTAAAGTTCAGCTCTGTGACTGCAGCCAGCGCACATCCACCAATGATGGGCACAAGCGATAGGTACACTGGCACAGGAAAAGTCTCTCCCAACAGGAATCTCGACACCAACACGCTGAAAGCCGGTTCCCCACTCTTAATTATGTGGGTGAACGACACCGCCACCTTGGACATGCTCACAGTCGCCGCCACATGCCCGATCGTATGAGCCACCGCCACCTGATCAAGGTAAAATTGATAGCTTTAGAGCGCGGTCGAATGATCACAACTATCCATCTTGAAGAAGGGCCAAAAAAGATCGTAATTTTCTCACCGGCGCGAGGGCTTTCCAGAATTTGAAGTCGGTCTTGGGGGCCTCGGCGATTCTGGTGGCCCAGGAGATGAGCATCATAAGGGAACCCGTGGCCAGTGAGAGGGTGGACGTGAGCCAGGGGTAGGGGAAGGCGTTGAGGACCTTCTTGTTGTAGATGTTGAACACCACGTTGAGAGCCCACCAGGTGGCGAAGTAGATGCCGATCTTAACCTTCTGAGAGGCGGCCGAACGAGTCTCCTCGCCGGAAATCTCGACGCTGTCCGATCGATCGGCCTCGTAGGCCCCGCATCTGAGAGCAAAACCCCGAGGCTCCGCGGGCGACATGAATCCATCTCGGGAGCCGAAACCAAAACCCTCCGGAGAGACGAGATAAAGGGGTTTCCGAGTGGCAAGCGACAAATTAGGACCATTGGTCGCAGATATCAGAGGAATGGAGGCCATCTGAGGCCTGACAGGTGACGATCCACGCCGGACGAGATCGGTTACGCCGATCGCCGCAGAGGAATGCTTCACGGAGGATATCATGTCGGTGAGCGAGTCGGTCGCTGGAGTTGATATCAAGAACCGATCTTTTCGATTGGCCCAAGCAGAGAAACGAACAGAAGGCTATTATAAGGGACGATTCAATCGATTTGTCGCGTCGATGAGACCAAGGCAAACGACCGAGAATCCCAAAAGCCCCCACCTTTGTTCCTGCCGGGAGCAAACCCACTCCAAAAACCCAGAAAAATCCAGCCAGAGACGTCGATGGAAACGGCAAAAGCGGACGATCGGGGACTAGATATAGCAGCTGAAGACGACAACTCCAGGGGAATCACGGGGACCTCGGGGCGGAGGAGAGGGACGGGAGGAAAGGAGAGGGAGAAGAGGAGCGTGAGGGGGATTCGGTGGAAGCGACAAGTCTATTTTTTGGAGAGAATTGCTTTCCACAGACAGTCTCATAATAACCCGAAATATTTACCCTATCGAGCTTAGAGTGTGAGGAAACTCGTGACGTGCGTGTTGGTACATCTGGCGGTCGGGGTGTCTTCGTGGGTATCGTTCGGGGTATCTATCCTTTCCATAGGTGTAAAATACCGTATTACCCCTCTAGATGGTTAGCTCATGAATCACAATTAATTTCGATTAATTACTTTAAGTATGAATATTAATAGTTGATTAAAGTTTTAATTATTTAGACATTAATAGTCATTGTAATTATTATTATAATTTTTGTTATTATCATGAGAAAATAGGATGAAAGCAAAAGGAACATAGACTAAAATAAGCTCAACATATAGTCAACACCAAACAACACAACATGGGGAGGATTGGAATTGAATGGTGAGAGGCGATGGGAGTATGTGTCCGTTCCAGGGAAGAGAGGAAACACAACTTAGCGAGCACGAGAGAGAGGAAGAGAGCCGGTGGTTCCTGCAACACGCTGAAACGAGAGGAAGTCAATGCCCGAACCAACCCTTCCTTGCGCGGCGGCGGCGGAGAGTGCCTGCTGTTGACTTGTTTCCAGAGTCAACTGAACACCACCACCACCACCGCCACCACCCGGCAAGGGAAGCACGAGGTGCGTTCTTGACTTCCACAGATGACGGACGCCTCCAAACCCCACCACTACGCAGATGAGATACAACAAACAGCAGCGCGGAAGAAGAAGAAAAGCATGGGGACGAGCAGAGTCACACTACCGATCTCAGCGGGCAACTTCGCCTGCAACTGAAGCCTTGATTCGTTCGACGGTGCAAGCAATGAGGCTGTTGACCGTGGCCACCGAGCCGAGCGAGAGCTTGGCCGTAGGCACGGAGTCGACCAGGATCTGGAACGCGACCGTCAAGAGGGAACCGCCGGATCCACCCCCCTCCTCCCCCCCATTGATCCTCCCGCCGCCTGGTCCTCCTCCGGTCGGCCCGTCGGGGAGGATGGAGAACCCGGACGGCAGGAGCGCCACGTAGTCGGGGTCGCCGCCGTTGAGCACCACGTTCATGGCGATCACGTCCACGGGGGCGTAGATCACGTACGAGCCCGTGGCGTCCGTGCAGCTCTCTTGCAGTATCAGCATGTTGCTCTGGTTGGAGTTTGTGCTCTGCAACCACCATCAAGTACGTCACAGAGTGTAAGAGAGCAGAGATAAATCGTAAAGTGGCACCGTCACCGACGTTTCTTACGTTGACGCGCAGCAGAGAGACGCAATTTCCGTGATCTTGGCCATTGGCGATGTGAGCCATCTCTTGAACCACACCACCATTAGAGAGGATGTCCCACTGCAAATGCACCAACAAGAAGCACATCAACTAACATGACATATGTGAGAAGAGAAGACGAGACCATGAGTCTCGAGTACCTCACTACGAGAGCTCTCATCACGGAGGAAATCGAACACCCTCTTCGGTGGGACGGGAAGCCAGAAGGACGTGGCTGCGTTGAGGACGATACCAGGAGGCCTACCGGGATCGTCCACGCTCTTCCTGGTCATCACCCTGACGTCCTCCGCACCACTTCCAGACAAAGTCGTCCATTGATGCGTAGTCGAAGCACTCACGCCGCCGCAGAAGCTGATGACCATCCTCTCGGCCAGCTTCAACATGCTCTTCCTGCCTTCTGGAGTGGTTATCACTGTACATATACCAAAGACACAGAGGATATGATGGCATCCATAGCATCAACGATCATACGAAATAGAGCAGATAGTTACCACCGATGTCTCCTGAGGGTATGTTACTGGCCATCACGCTAGCTAGGCGCTCGCATTGCCTGTTCAAAGTCCCCACCCACCTCTTTGCGCCAAATGCCAGGCCTGAGTTGACCAAGGGCTTGTATAGATTATGAACAGACCTATCATCCACTTCAACATGCTCCACCCAAGTAACCTACGCCATGAGAGAGGGAGAGAGAGAGAGAGAGGTTTCCATTAGGAGAGTTGGGGATTCAAAAGGCCAACGTGCGCTGTAGATCTTGTTGGTGTGGTTGGTTCTTCACCTTGGAGTAGCCATTGGGCAGTTCTTGGATGAGGCAGCCGGATGGCCGTCGTCGGCATCTCAACACGGGGCTGGGGCGTAAGCTGTCCAAGGAAACATCGACCACCGCCCAGGTTCCGTCAGGGTGTTGCTTGCAGTACCTCACGAACAAGCTCTCTCGAGTTGGAACAAGTGGAGATGGCACTTGGAATTCTGCTGACAGCTGAGGATTCATAGATCGAGCAATCATTTGCTCAGAAGAGTAATCCAGTTGATATATAGCAAAAGGAAATGTTAGAGGGAGAGAGTCATACCACTTGCAGAGCTCCATTGTAATTGCCTGCCACTCCAGTTGATAGCACTTGGAGCGTCATGGCCCTCGACACGATGCTGGAGAACACACTTGACCATTGATTCTGGAGAATAAGCAAAGAATTAGGCACGTACGGAATATTCCGAAGCATCGAAAGAACAAAGCATTTAATTTGCCTGCGCATTGATCCATACCACATCCATGAGCATCTCCACAACGTTCATCTGGTTCATGATCACCACCGCAGTCTCACGAGATGCCTCAGAGTTCAGGCCAAATGGCTTTGGCCCGATGCCTCTCGGTAATGCCCTCACGTACTCCTCTTCGTTGAGGGTCTCGGTTGCGTTATCCGGACCGGGAATCCACAGTGGCTCGCCGAGCTGGGCCATCCTGATGAGCTCCTCCATGGCGGCCACCGCGAGCTCGACGACCACTGGCTTTTCTATGTCAGTCTGGCCCGAGACCCCGACTCCGAACATCTCGCCGCCCACACCAACATCCAAAGGCGAACGTGAAGAGATGGCAGGAGAGGGCAGCGGGTACGACACCACTGGCTTGCCCACGTACTTGGCAGCTATCCCTGATATCCGATCGATCTGTGAAAGCATGGTAAGAAGAGTGCAATTAGCTCCATCACCAACCTCATAAAGCTTGTGATAGAGATGAAGAAGAGCAACTTCTTCTCTCAGCCGGGCATTCTCGATCCTGAGGTGGTGCTCGTCGAAGGACATCTCTCCTAGAGCAGCAGGTCCGCCACAGTTGGGGCACGACGCGTTGGTGAGCGCCTCCTTGTACCTCAGGTTCTCGGCGCGGAGCTTATCATTCTCGGTTCGTAGCTGACTGTTCTCGTTCCGCTCGTGGTGATTCTGCCACACCAAAAGAATTGAGATCAGAGAGATAAGTAACTGCCCCTACTAGTTCTTGAAGATATATGGAGACGTGCCTTCATCTGCGTGCGCTTGTTCTGAAACCAGAACTTGACTTGGAGAGGCTCCAACCCAAGCTCTCTGCTGAGCTCCTTTCTCTGTTTGTCATCCGGGTGAGGGCATTCCTTGAAGAAGCTGAACGGTACACAGGTTAAGATCAAAACTTGTACAACATGCAGAGTAAAATAGCTCGGCGAATCGCAGAAAGAATGGGGAACGAAGGCGAAATCCTTAAGCTGTTCGATGAAGGAGAGAAGAGAGAGAGAGAGATCATAGTACGCTTCCAGCTCTTGAATCTGATGCTGTGTGTGGCGGTGGTAGCGCTTCTTGCGCGGGCGATGGCTTTGGTCCTGGTCATCACCGGAAGCAACCTCGATGTTCTCGCTTCCGGACTTGCTTTCGAAGTCCTCCTCGCGAGCCCTTGGCATCTCGCTCTCCGCTGTGGTAGTCGGTGCGATCTCCATGAACTGGTTGTGATGCTGGTACTGAAGTGGGATTTGCTGCCCCTCTAATAAGTTTGGCTACAAGAAGCACAAAAAGAGTCCTTTTTAGTCCTCTTCTACTGTAATCGATAGCTTTAAACAGAAAATTAGGGTTAAAATAACTGAGAGGAAAAAAAGATCAAAAGAGAAAATTAGATTAGATTCTACCTCTCTCAAGATCAGCATGAAGAGCTAGAAAGGGTGCAAGGTGAAACACAAGTCTAGATCTATCTATCTATATATATATAAATATATACATAATAAGATGTAGTATGCAGGGAGAGAAGGAAGCGGCGTGAGATATCTTTCTCCTTCTCCTCTAGAAGAGATCGAGGAGAGGTCAAAGGAAGCTGAAATATAAAGCAGAAGAATAAGAACTTGTCACTTGGCCTTTGAAAACCTAGCAGAACTGTGGTCATGGAGATCATTTATCATACATAATACTTGCACAAACGCTTACGACAAAGGGATGATGGGAGAAACAAGAAAGCTTTTGACCTGGCTGAGCGACAACACTGACGAGGAGCCATAGCCGGTGCCGGTGTTCCTCCCGATCATGGATGGTGCTTGTCTTGCTGGTATCATGATCCCCACAGGCATAGTGCTCTGGGTGAAACCCTAATTCTTTCCCCCTTCCACTTCTGATCTGTCTCTCTGCAGACGGATGTCTCTGGATCTATTCTTCTGTGTGTCTTCGGGCTTCTCTTCGCTACAAGACTGCCACGGACTAACCTTGGCTTCCGAAGCTCCTGCAAGTTATCTTAGAAAGAGTAGAGAGAAAAGAGAGATTGATGGCCTTGATCATGAGATAACTCGAGAGCAAACTAGAGAAGGAACCTTAGCAGCTAATATGACTAAGATCTAGTTCTAGGGCATGAACACGCACACACATAGACACACTCTCTTTTCTCTCTCCTCTTCACTTTGATCTCTGATACAGGCAGAGAGCAAGGGAAAGGGATGAGGGTTTATTTCATGCAAGAAAACGGATGATGTGTGGTTTCAGGGAAGAAAGCACCAGGAGAGAAACCATGGAAGGGACAGAAGGGGATCTGGACAAGAGAAGAAGAGCAAGGGAAAGGGAGGAAGGAGGAAAGAGGAGGTGGAGAGGATGAGTTATTGCAGAGCCTCTAGAGAGGGTGCAATTGCATTTATTGAGAGGGTGGTGTTATTAGGGTAGAGAGAGAGAGCGAGAGAGAGAGAGAGAGAGAGAGTGAGAGAGCACCTATGTGCTTTGAATTCTTCCACAAGATGGGTATAAGGTGAAAGGGACGATTGACCATACAATTCCTAGAGATTACTGCCTTTAAAGAGCTTAATTTACTGTATCATTTCCTGTTATTAGTGTCAATAGACTTCTTGGTGGAAGGATGAAGATATAGAACCACACATATTTCCACCTACTTATGTCATACTGCTGCTGAAGCTGTTCTTATCAAAGAAAGATACCAATTAACAGATTGTAGATAGTAAAAGACTTGGAGAGCAGACTGTGTGTCAGACAGATTCCAAGGTTGGCTTCTTTCTTAAGCAAGAGTTTCTTCATGGGTTGGCTGCCCTAATGCTCCTCAGCG
Organism: Musa acuminata AAA Group; assembly: GCF_036884655.1. Taxonomy (NCBI): domain Eukaryota; kingdom Viridiplantae; phylum Streptophyta; class Magnoliopsida; order Zingiberales; family Musaceae; genus Musa; species Musa acuminata. The sequence continues at coordinate 4,900,806 of NC_088356.1, forward strand.
CTGGACCAAACCCTAAAAGACCCCAACCCTGGTGAGGGTAGAGGAGAGGTGAGGTGGGTTGCTGTTGTCTTGCAGAGAGACCCGGCTGCTTCCGCCATTAATGAGAAGACTCCTCCTCTCCAACTTCCCACATTTAATGCCTCTGAGTGCTGCTGCGGTGGTGTGCGACGGTGGGAGCAAACCCGTCGCCATTAACTGCGTTCATGCCTCGCTCGCATACACAGGCAGCGTGCATGCATGCATGTATACGGTCTCACATAGATCGTAGATGAGAGTATCCACAGGGAAACCGGAGAGAGAGAGAGGGAAAAGAGACTCGCACCGTGACCCAACTTCAAGCCCAATCACAGATGGATCTGGGACCCACGGTTGGTGGGGCCCGTGACTCGTGAACGTGAGGCCAGGAGAGGTGTTGTGGTGCGAGTTGCGCGCGTGTCGTTTGCATGGATTGGAGTTTGTGTCGGGAATTACGTGGGAAACAGTCATACGATAGCGTCACCTTTATCCTTTTTCTCTTTCCAGCCATGCCTTCTCCATCTACAATATCTATCTCGGTAAAAGTAGATTTTGATTCGTAAAGGGATATTGAAGCCTAATTATGGGGAATTTACAAGTAATAATTCTTAATTTTCTCGGTGATTACTATAAGATATTTAGAGGTTTCATCATCACCTTCAATTTTGTCATATGCATACGATTACCTAATATATATATATATATATCAATTATATATTATTCTCTAATGGATAATGATATTATGGCCACACAAATGGACAATGTTGGCTATATAGTTTTAAGAGTTAAAAATGGAATTATATTATGTTTATTTTGAATGGGTTTTATGATAAAACGCTCCAATAGAAAGAGTCTTGCACGTAATTTAATGTAATGAATAGAAAGAAAAAGAGTGAAGAGGACGGATCATATTATGTCTCTTTTAAAGGATTTTGTGATGAAGCATTACTGTGCATCTCACGTCATGAAAGAAATGGTCGAACGGATGGGTTAATTAATCTGAAACAAATTTGATTATATATTATATATTTAAAAATATAATTATATAAATTATAATTTAAATTGGTTTTATTGTAACGAGAAAAAAGATGATAGAGATAGAGTCAACAAATTGAGAAGATGTCAATATGTCATACGATTAAAAAATAAATAAAAGTTAAAAATATTTCAATTTTTTTGAGGTTCAAATGATATGATCAGTGATAATAAAAATGACTTGAACTTATCAAACATGATTAGCATTTGGATTGGCCAAGCCTAATGGTGGCAACAAGGATTATGAGCAAAAACAGGGAGTGCAAGTAACTGTACTTCAATAATTCAATCTAAAATCATGAGTTATATTGGAACATATAGAGAGAGAATCTTTGTGTCAATCTGAGTTGAAGTTAAGTATTTTACATTTTAATGATTTGTGAAATAGTAAAACACTATCCATGAATATTAAGGATCATGCTAGGGTTTGATCAGGGACAATGATGACGGAGATAAGTTTTGCATAAAGGATTATGATATATGTGGTTTGCATTATCATATTTGTTGTTACAGAACCCATTCACTTCTGCAACACAACCTTAGCTTCAAGAAAGCTTGGAACTGAACATTAATGTCACTGCAATTACTAGAGCATAACCTAGAGAAAGAAGAGGGTGAGTAATGTGGCTGTGCTCAAGTCTTGTTCCTACCTTTTTGGGTCTCAGACCAAATCCTTTGTGGTTGGGAAAAGAAGCAGCAGGAATAATGAAGGATCTTGAGTGATGTGTGGGTAGTATCTGATGATTTGATTGAATGCATCACTACACATATATTTATGAGAGCAGAAGTTAAAAGAGTATTGAAGGTACTACTAGTAAGAAATGAAGCCTTTGAAAGACTTGCTACTTTTAACTCATATTTATTAAGGGTTGGATCTCATAAAACTATTTAATTTTCTTATTGTCTCTTAAAGAGGACATGACAATTAATCTAATGCCAACAAAAAGCTTTTGTTGGCATCCAACACCAAGTGCTCATGCAATTATACTTGTGAAAGGAGGAGCATGCTTTTGCACCTTAGATTTTAGTTGGAACAGTGAAGCACTGGGAAAAGAAAAGTGGGCACAGTGTATGAAGTTTTCTACTTGATGATTGGGAGAGATCAACAACTGTTCATATTTACAGTTGACTTAGTAGTCTACTAATTCCATGATGCAATAACTCAGTCAAATTTCACATGACTGCATCCTTATCCAACTGAAGAACAAAGTGATTGGTAGTCAGTAGCTTGCACAAACAAAGTCAACTGCTACTGCCAAGAGAAGGGAATGTCACAGCACTCAACCATCACAATGAAAATTTTTATTATATCATTATACATGACAGTCACACATGGATAAAGCACTGATCAATCCCAATATCTTTATAAAGATACTGATAGAGCAGTTTTACTGCATGATTGAGTTGGGATGTTTTAGATTGTTGTTTAATGGATCGCCCAAAACTGCAAGCCAAAGTCCAAATTGTTCTAAGGAGGACCTTTTGCATCAGCAGATGCTACAGGTAAGCTGTGATGAAGCAGCAGCATTAGGGTTTTCTGAACACCTCTAGTTACAGTGGCTACACACACAACTTCCATTTCTGAGAGAGCGGCCATGGTGGAAAACCCCTCATCGGCCTCATCTGTAGACATCTGAGAAGCTGCACTTATGGACACAACCTGGAGTTGAGCTGCTGGCTCACCAAACCTACCACCAGATTCTATCTGCGTAATGCAATACCTGGGGATGAAGCAGACAGCAGCTCAAGCAGCCTCACCACCTCCCGAAAGCTGTGCATGGGTGATGCAGCTCTGAGGCAGTTCGACTTCAGACTGGAAGCAGCTTAGTCTTCACAAGTTATAGAGGACCTCATCTGTTGAAGCATTAACATGAGATGACCTAAAGATGATACCCACCTGAAGGAAGAACATGTTGGGAAAGCAAGAGTATGATTGGGGAGGCAGAGAGAGGAGAGGAGAGAGAGAGAGAGAGTAGCATGGTGGAAAGCGAAGAACGATGTGATAGCATATGAGAGGAAGATGCAAGCATGATGGAAGGGGGAGATGATGATGATAAGGGATAATAAATGAAGAAAGAAAAGGCTACAAATAAGGTTGTGCTACGATGGTAAATGATATGAAAAAGTTAGCATCACAAAATAAATGAACCAAACAATTGCACCAATTTATGGAAATGAACAAATTAAAATTCATCAAAGATGAACTTTCAGTGCAACTTTGGAGCCTTTTGGGAATTTGCCATATCCATCATGTGATTGGATGCTCTAAGTAGAAAACCCATAAAAGTAAATATTTTCAAATTTGTTTTTAAAAAGAAACATTTTCCCTTCGTTTCAGGCTAAGAAGACTTAAAAAAATATCTTATCTCTAATTATCTTTATCTATAAGAAATAGAACAGCATATTCCAAAATGCTATGATCGATGTTTTAAATAAGACAACCTTTATATTTTTTTTATTTTTGTCTCTTTAATATTTTTAAATATGAAAATAAATTATTTAACGGATGTTAAGTTTTTTATCATTCTAATAATAATAAATTTTTATTCTAATACTGATAATATAAAATATCTTAGTTTCGTACAATATTCACTCCACTGACACCTTAGTAGAGTTTTAACCTCAAAACCTGAGATGAAATGATATGGTTTCTCTACACATACAACACGACGATATCGAATCAAACTAGAAACGAACAACCTCGTATGCAGGTTGTTCCACCTATACCATTAAACGCAGGATAATGTGCTCCCACAGAATGCGGCTTGGGTTGACCGAATCAGACCTCACGGACGTCTACATTGGGTCCATCGCGGCGTCGATTCGCCCATTAGAAATAGCACCCGGCTCACCCGTCGGGTTCGTGACAACCAAGTAACAGTTTCCCGGTTCGATCCGGTTCAATAGTGGTCATCGAGCTCACCCGCATGCCTCTTATTCATCCGGATTATATTTACCCAATTCGGAATCGGATCGTGGACATCGCCGCCTTGTTTAGGGTTTCTCCCTCTCGCCCGCTTCTTGTTCTTCTTCTCCTCCTCCTCGGGTCGATCGAAGGGTTAGGGTTCGTGAGGTAGAGAGGAAGGCTGCGACGCGATGGGAGTGCCGGCGTTCTATCGGTGGCTCGCGGAGAAGTACCCGATGGTGGTGGTGGATGTGGTGGAGGAGGAGCCGGTCGAGATCGAGGGCGTCAAGGTCCCCGTCGACACCTCCAAGCCCAACCCCAATGGCCTCGAGTTCGACAACCTCTACCTCGACATGAACGGGATCATCCACCCCTGCTTCCACCCCGAGGACCGGGTTTGCCCGCTTTCCTTTCTCCTTCTTCCTTGTTTGTCATTTACTCCGTTTATCGACGCATCGATGGATGGGGATATCAGATCGGCGTTCTTTGTCCGTCGAGATTTGGTCATGGATCCACGCAATATCGTATTGTTTATCGTCACCTGAAATCCGAATATTGTATTTTCCGATCAGAAACGTTGATGGTTGGACCGCAGAGACGTGATATTTATAGTGTTTTAGATATTGGCTATTCTGAACTTGGAGTCTTTGTATAATATTTTGTCAATAATCCTGATAGCTTGTCTTAGCATGTTGTATTATGCTTGCAATTTTGTTCTTTTATTTGTTACCTGAAATTCGAATTTAAATAAGAATTGTGATAGTTTCAGATTAGGGACATGATAATTATAGCGTTGTGGGTATTACCTATGCTGTGTTTTGGATTCTTTTTGTAGCATTTTATGAGTTCTCATGAGAGTTTGCTACAGCATATCAAACTAGACCGGAAGCTTTATACCTTTTGTGTGGTGATTTGTGGTAATTAGTAGATTTGTGTGTAGTATTTGTTATGTCCGACCAATGCTGTCATTTCATTGATTAAATGTTGTAGTAGAGTAGAATATATCCTTGATGCTGTTTTTGATGCCGTTAGAGTACATCATGTTTTTAGAGAAGCTAATAGAGCTGCTGACTGGATAGCTAATTATTCTAAAACTTCTCAATCCACTTACATGTGGAATTTTGTCTTTCCTTCTGATTTGTCATGTATTATCAGCTCTGATGCTGGTGGGGAACTTTGTATTCATTTTGCTCAGGTTTAATTAGAGCTTCTTCTCTTTTTGATAAAAAAAGAGTAGAATATATCCTCACTTCTCAATGTTTGATATCTAATTCTAATAACCATTTTTTCTTGTTATTTTTTACACAAAAAATTGTAATTCAGTCGAACAATCATTGAACTGTACTGCTATTTCAGATTTGGTTGCCAACATTTAGGTATGAAACTCAGATCTCGGCCTGCTGGACGTGTTGGGTCCAACTGTTTCCTTCTTTCTTTCTATTTTCCGCTGTACAAAACAGCTTCTGTTGGTCTTCTCATTTTCAATTGAATCTGGCCCAACTCTGACTGGTAGTGGTCCCTAGTCATCTAGTATGATTCTGGATCATGGAGGGTGTTCTAGATTTGAAGATTTCTTATTTCCATGTAATCATGTTTGGCTGCTGCTGAAGCTTTTGCTTAATGAGAGTTCTTGTTGTCCTTCTGCTTTACAACTCTTACATGACATTGCTATGTTTATATCTGAACTTTATTAAATGCTATTATGCATGGTTTTTTTTTTTTTTTGCTAATCCATCTTCATGGTTACAACAGCCTGCTCCTACAACCTTCGATGAAGTCTTCCAGTGCATTTTTGATTATATTGACAGACTGTTTGTCATGGTCCGCCCCCGGAAGCTTCTATATATGGCAATTGGTGAGTTTTTATTTAAAGACCCTCTTGCAATATTCATATTTCAATGTTTTAAGAAATATTTCAAGGTGTTATACAGCAGTCCGCTGGGAGATCTATGCTTAAACTGCTGCTCGTGGTTTCCTATCTGTTTTTGTTGTTTATTATTCAAGTAATTGGATCCATGGTCTTGTTAGAGTGTTCTTTGTTGTGACTACTTCTGATGTCTCTTAGTGTACCTCAAGTATATTAATAATGGAATTGTGAATCTAGATGGTGTTGCACCAAGAGCTAAGATGAACCAGCAGCGCTCTAGACGATTCAGGGCAGCGAAAGATGCAGCTGATGCGGTGGGTGTGTTTACATTCAATATTGCCTTCTCTATATTATATTATCATGACATGAAATATAGTGTCTACATGCAACTCTATAGCGATTATGATCATCATTCGTTGCCATATATTGCAGGCAGCAGAAGAAGAAAGGCTGCGTCAAGAGTTTGAAAGTGAGGGCAGAAAGCTCCCTCCTAAACAGGAATCACAAGTTTTTGATTCGAATGTTATTACCCCTGGGACTGAATTCATGGCTGTTTTATCAACTGCACTGCAGTACTATATACATCTTCGGCTAAATTATGACCCTGGTTGGAAACGAATAAAAGTATGTCAGTGAAGAACATTTGTCCTCGATAGTTTCTTATGTGTTTTTTCTTTTGCCCTGCAAACATTAAAGTGGATTTTGGTCAATCATTTTTGCTGTCCAAATAGACCAGTTATCCAACATTGATAAAGTAAGCATAAAGCGTATAAATTTTCTTATAATAAATTTTCTTGAAGGTTCTCCTTTCTGATGCAAATGTTCCTGGTGAAGGGGAACACAAAATTATGTCATACGTCCGGCTTCAACGAAATTTACCTGGTTATGATCCAAATACTCGACACTGTCTTTATGGATTGGTATGTTCCTTTATTAGTAGGTTATTTATTTATTTATATATGATGCTTTTAACATTTCTATAGACAGGGAGATGTTACTACTTATGTGCATATTTGCAGAGTTGTTACCTACCTTTCATGACTTCACGTTCTTTCTCTGGACATCATATCTTCTCATGTTCTCTATCAATGAGCTAGAATAATTTTTCTCTGGATCCGATGTATTATTTTTTCATCTGTGCTGTGTCTTTATATGTTTTTTGCAATGAACTCGTTGAGCTTGTTACTAGAGCTTCCACGGCAACCTGGGGAGTTCGTCTGCTGCTTCACCTTTCAGTATATATGGATGTCTTATGATCTGTATTTTCTAGTATTCTGACTTTTTCAGTGTAGCCTTCTCATTTTAGTTGAGAAAAAAAAGTGTATCTCATAACACAAAACTTAAGCAGATCCGATGCTGTTTTCTTTTCTTCTTTAGTGAATTTCAACTTGATTTTAGTAAAATTAAATTTACCTTTAAACATGTTTCGCTGAATTTAACCATTTCTGACTTGCTTTCCCTTAGTATGGTCTATTAGATATCTGTAAGACTCTAACAGTGACCAAGCTTGTTATATATATTTTCAAGTTAAATCTATGTGGTTCTCCACTTTCTCTTTGCAGGATGCGGACTTGATCATGTTAGCTTTGGCCACACATGAGGTGCACTTTTCAATCTTGAGAGAGGTTAGAGTTGCTAATAATCTCCTTCTGATTTGAAATTATGTAGTTCAGCTTGCATAGATGACTATTAAACATGTTTGAGTCAAATCGATTGCTTGCATGATTTAGCTGTTGAACTGTTATATTAGCTCAAAGAAGTTTGTGTTGAATGGTGTATCCTTGAGATTTATGTTTCGTGAACAAAAATTTGACTTAGATTTTATTTTATTTTTTCTTTCCAAGCTTGTTGTTGTTGCCTTATCTTCTACTGCTGAAAATAAATAAGCATTCATAAATTTTATAGCTTCTTTCTCATGTTTTGATCTTTGTGAATGGCATTTGTTAGATTGTTTTCACTCCCGGGCAGCAGGACAAGTGCTTCTTGTGTGGTCAGATGGGCCATTTAGCAGCAAATTGCCAAGGGAATGCTAAAAGAAAATCTGGAGAGTTTGATGAGAAGAGTGAAGATGTTTCTGTTGCAAAAAAGCCTTACCAGGTTTGGTTTATTGATATATATGTTTTTTTATGGTTTTTTGTGCATCATTTCTTACTTTTATTGTACTTGAATGAAATGTGCAGTTCCTTAACATTTGGACTCTTCGAGAATATCTGGAATATGAATTCAGAATCCCTAATCCTCCTTTTGAAGTTGACTTTGAGCGCATAGTTGATGATTTCATCTTCATATGTTTCTTTGTTGGAAATGACTTTCTACCCCACATGCCAACTTTGGAAATTCGAGAGGTTTGTTCCTTTAATCATTTTGGCCCTTTTCGACAGTATAAATATAACAACCAAATGTTTGTACTTCATTAATTTCCTTAACATGGGACATGCTTTTCATAGAAACATCTTACCTTTAAAATATGAATTCAGATAAATGGTTTGATCTTGCTCACAAGTTAATCATTGTTTCCTTTTGCCTTTTCACGTTTTCTTTTTTTAGTTATGTATGAACTTATGATATTAAATATTAATTGATCTTTATGGTGACAGGGTGCCATAAATTTGTTAATGGCTGTATACAAGAAGGAGTTTATGGTGATGGGTGGTTATTTGACAGACTCGAGCACGGTATACAACATTTGCCTTCTCTTCTTTTGACTCTGATTCAAGTTTACATCTCACCTACTAAACTTTATGTTTTTGTTGTGCCAGCCCAACTTGAGCAGAGTTGAACATTTTATCCAGGCTGTAGGGTCCTATGAGGATAAAATATTCCAGAAAAGGTCTCGTTTGCATCAGGTCTACTCTCCATAAATTAGTTTTTTTGGCTTTGCGTTATCAATTTTAGACTTTACCATAACTATTAATCTGCATCAACCTTCAAATGATGCCATGTTCACTATCTTTCGTTTGGAAGAAATATAACTGCACTATGATAAAGGACCAAGCCTGTTCATTATATGTTTTGCTTTTAGTTGCAACCTGTGAAACAATTATGACGATAATATGTAGATTTTCACTGTTTAGCTGAAGGATTATGTTGCCACATGCCATGAATATGCCATTTCTTGTTTGAGATAGGATGTTCTGCATAGCGTTTTTTGCGAAAGGAGGAAATGATCTGGATAATCTGCATCCTGCTTCATCCAGCTGACTAAAAGCTGTTATGTATTGACCTCATAACGACCAAAATCAACTCTGATTTAACTTATGTCAATTCAATTGTCTTTTAGAGGCCCAAAACTTTTGAAAAATAATCTTTAAGAACTGAAAATCAGACCAGAACTTAAACTATAATTTTGAGCAACTAATCATAACCTATATGGCAACTAGCCTTCTTGATCCAAACTAATTATGTTTTGTGGTAAGGACTCTGATCAGGTGACTTCTTAATTATTGTCCAAGATCTCGAGTCTCAAATTGTTGTGAGAATTTAATTGTGTTTTGGAGTTTCCTCACATGGAATCTTGAATTAATAAAGCTTAATTGATTCCGTAAGAGTGATTATCCTCTTTGATTCTGCAAATCTGATCACCAAATTCTGTGAACTCTGGTCAAATAGATCTTGGGAATTTCAGAAATTGGAAAATCATGGTTAACCAACAAACATGAAATATTGATACTTATAGGTTGAATACATGAAATTGTGTAGTTATTTATGATGATAAATGTTTATGGCATGTTAATTGAGGTGGTATGTGTTTTTGATATATCGAAGGCAGTTTTCATTAATGTCATTTAAATCATTTGATTAAATCTGTTTCATAAAAATTGTGGTCTTCTTGATTTTTTTTATTGGTCTTTATTTTTCAGCGTCAGGCAGAAAGAATTAAGCGTGAAAAGGCTCAAATAAAAAGAGGAGATGATATTGATCCTCAAGTGAGGACCGATCTTATAGTTCCTGTTACTCGTTTTCAAGGTTCGCGGCTCGCATCTGGTGCTTTGCCTTCACCATATCAACAAATAGGTTCTTCGTACAATTTGGAAAGCACAGTATCTATGAGAAGAGAAAATCAAGTAGGCCGATCTACCGGTGCCATGCCAGTTGACATCCAGACTAGTCGATCTAGAACATACGACAGCAAAGGGGTTAACGACCGAGCCCGAAAAATTGCACGGCTTTCTTCTTCTGGAGCAACTATCGGTGCAGCCATTGTTGAGGCTGAGAACAGTTTTGAAGTAGAAGTAAGTTTACTTATCTATGCTTTTGATTTCACATTATGTTAAATAGTTCTATTTTTTATTGTGCATGTTATTCCTTTTATTGATTTGTTATCTAAAACTATGTTTTTAATTTTTAGATCTGTGAAAATAGGGAGGAATTGAAGACAAAGCTTAAGGAATTGCTTAAGGAGAAGTCTGACCTTTTTAACTCTGAAAATCCAGTGGAGGACAAGGTTTGAAACTAAACTAAACTTATATTGTTTGATTTTAGCATGCTTATCTACTTAATTCTGCTTTTCTGTTACATCAAGACAATACTGTATCTGCTCCTCTAAGTACTTCTGTTGTAGTTTTTTCTTGGGAGTTTGTGTTTTTGGTTGTGAGGGGATTGGACTGATTTGTCCTTGCTCTTTTTGCTCCAATTCTGCCCATGCAGGCATGTCTACAGGACATGGTCGAATTTACTCATTGCCAGTTTGATTTAGAATGAAATTCTAGGTTGTTCTGCTGCCGGAGCCATTTCCAGGGTAGTAAGAAAGAATTTAGCAAGGGCTTGCAGAAAAGAAAAATCAATGTATTGGTATCAGATATGTTGCACCACTAGCATTCTCCCACCAAATAGTCCTGGGTAACTTGTGCACCATCCTTTTTTACCTAACAGGATATTCTCCTCTATAACCTATGACGGCGCCCAATTCCTAATCCGTTTAGGACTTCTGTGCCAAGCTTGGACATGACAACTATGAAAAACTTGGCATTTCTAGTTGATTCTTTTTTGGAAAAAATATAAGATAAATCTATAATTAGTCTTTCAGGCAAAAAGGGTCCTCTCACAGTGTCAGTATGGCAAGTGTTAGCTTGTAACTGAAATTCACACTTCATAATCCAACTGGCAAAACTTGTGGCTGTGAACCTGGCAAGTGGTATATGTCCGACATTTTTCATGTTGTCCAGGTAACACTGCCTAAGTGACATCTAAAATAGCTGATAAAACTGAAACTTAACAGCTTGAGTTGAATTAGAGTTGAGCTTGGCATATAAATGCTTCAGATGTCATTACCCTATGGTCTCCCAGATTGTGCTTAAAACGGAGGTCCTATCCGTTTTCTGGATTTGATTGTCTTTTAAAATATTGGTTATTCCTTGTTTGCCACGATATCGTGTGTTTTTGGGCTCTCCTTTGCAGATGCTTCCTGAATTAGTGAATGCCTATTCAACTCCAGAATTGTGTTGAGTTTACACCATTCATGCACTACAGACAAGCTATTGGTTGTAAATACTTCTTTTATTTCAAAAAAAAAAACTATCCTTTTGTGATCTGAATGCATTCCAGGTGCCATGCATTAGTCATCTAGAGGAGTTATATTTAGGGATTTTATATTGCTGATGAACAGCATTGGTTGACATACTGCTCTTTGCTTGTTATGACAGGTAAAACTAGGAGAGCCGGGATGGAAAGATAGATACTATCAAGAAAAGTTTTCTGCAAAATATCCTGAGGAAATTGAAGCAATTCAAAAAGATGTTGTAAGTCATTTGCTATGTAAACAAGCTTTCTGTATATTTATGTTCAGGGATATCTACACATCTGATGTTTGTAAATAAATACACAGGTAGCTTATAGAAACATGTACAAGTATATGCATATCCTTTTCTTCTTACATGGGTTTCAACGACTGCTCTTCACAATCTATGCTGATCATTCCTCACTTGTTTTTCATTATTTCCTGACTGACCTTTGTGTTTTTGACTGAAGATGCTTAGCATTACCAGGATACTTCCCATGCATCTTACAATCTGATTGTAATTTTGTCAATAGATTATGTAGATGGCAGTAGGATCTCGTCATCTGAACATGAAAAGAAGCATGAAGTCTGAACACATAGCAAAGCAAAATACATAGATTCCATGCTATATCCTAAGTCTATTGTTATCCTCACTTAATATTTAGTCAAGACTGTTAGTTGTTGGCATCCAAACTAAGCAACCGGGTATACATGGGGATGCCTATTTTGTTAACTCGGATAAAAGGATGCCTTTGCCAGAATATGTTCAATGTAGTGGTCGTAGCAAATGCTTGGTAGTGGGTAGGGGAATATGTCAAAGTTGAATTATGATACATGGTAAGTATCACAACAATGAATGAATGGTTTGTAAATAGAGGTGAGAGCTTCTTTGGTAATATATATCGGTGTATCTCATACCATGGTGATGCATCCTTGGTTGCATAGTTTGTGTATCAAGACCTGTATCAGTTATAAAAGATATGATTGTCTTTGACAAAGATTGGTTGTATAGGATAGACAATGTGCCATCCCACATAGTCTGGATTGGGCACACTGGTAAATGGGTTCAAGTACGAAAGAATTAATTGTGGATAGGCGTGTGGCTGAAGGGATTCGAGTAGTGACAACAAATTTATTTCTTAGTCATATATATGATTTCTATTTTTTTCTCTTTCCTCCATCTTGGCTTCCCTTGCCTTCTCCCCTACTCAATCCTCTTTTTTTTTATGTTTGTTAATTCAGCTAGAACTGCCCAAACTTATGCTTTGATGTGCTTATGGGTGTGTTTCATGTGGCACAACTGAATATGATATCTTCTCGAGGTTGATTTATTCCAATATATGTATTTGGCATGGGCCAGCACTGCACAGTGCTACCTTATGTGCAATGGCAGCATGAGTTGCTAGAACAAAACATGCTGTTCTTTGACCCTTGATATATGAAGAGTATAAAATTAACATTTAAGACATGGATTATGTATTTTATACACTCATCAATTTATTTATTTAAGTGTTTTTCCTTTTTGTAAGGTTGAATCGTCAAAAATTGTTAAAGGGATTTTCCTCATTCCTTTTCTTGGTTAGGTTTTAAGGTACACTGAAGGCTTATGCTGGGTCATGCATTATTATTATGAGGGAGTTTGCTCATGGCAATGGTAAGCATTGTCACCATTACTTTAATATACAAATTGTTTTTGTTTAATTTTGTTGTTAAAATGTATTTGTCATTATTGAATAATAGATAGCTTTGTTCAGTGTAGAAGTGATAATCTTGAGTCTAGTTTATTTTTTTTCAAAAATATTAAATGCTGTCGTCTTCTATTAAGAAAACCTTTCCTGTTAACTCGTTTCTTGATTTCACAGCCTTGAATTGATTACGTACATGTTTTTTGTAATATATATTCCTTTGGTATAAAGTGCATGAGATAATTTAGTTAATCCTAGTTAATACATAATATGGCCCCAAAATTTTTATGGTTGATCATCACCAGGCCCAGGAAATGGTGGGTTGCTTTATGGAACATTCTTTTGTATATTCAGTCCTGCTTGAAATCTGCTTACTGGATGTTTGGTCTTTTCTCTTTAGAACATAGCTTGCACATCTTGTTGCAGGTAAACCAAATATATTATGTTGTTATGTCTTGCCCCATGTAACTATTAGATCTAACCCACTATATCTTAGGGTGACACATAGAAGCTGGTTATGGTGCTTAGGTAATATATAGGTCTTCTCTAAGCATATTATATGCTAAACTGGTGTTTTCTGGTGGTACTATCTCTCTCTTTTTTTTTGTTTTTGAAGGACCTCATGTTAGTTGTAGTTTAGGAGCTTTAATGTATCTTCGACAATAACCAAATTCGGATTTGGATGCTTGCTTTTAAGGTGTTACATACAGATGAACTGTGTTTGCTTTGTGTAGTGAAGCTTTTGACTTGAGGTGTTACATCCAGATGAACTGTGTTTGTTTTGTGTAGTGAAGCTTTTGACTTAGCTACACATTTTATTTTCTGATTGATAGACAAATGAGGCTTAAGCAGTTTTGGGCTCTTTTGACAATGAATGGAATGTATGCTGTAACAGACTTGATGGATCTATTGTATGATGTTACTGGAAGTTATATGCAAATCATCAGAACATAATATTCTTTTTTCATTTTATTATAAAAAATCCATTTATATAAATTATCTTATATTTGACTTAACTGTTTGCTTCTTTCATCAACCAGGTTTTATCCATATCATTATGCTCCTTTTGCTTCTGACATGAAGGATCTGGGTGGCTTGAACATAAGCTTTAAGCTTGGTTCACCTTTCAAACCATTTGATCAGTTAATGGGGGTGTTTCCAGCTGCAAGGTTAGAGTTAATTGAATCTTTCATCACATTTTGTACGATTAAATATTTTTAAGTGGCTGATACTATATTTGCATTTGCAGTGCACATGCACTTCCTATACATTATAGGAGATTGATGTCAGATCCAACATCACCAATTCTGGATTTCTATCCAACTGGTAATTTAAATTTAACATACATGAATATCTCTCCTAGTTTATGCTTCTGATACTTTAACCTTCTTTTAAATTTTTTAACAGATTTTGAGGTGGATATGAATGGAAAGAGATTTTCTTGGCAGGTTAGATTATCACAAGTTTTAAGTAGATCTTTTGTTGCCTTTGATATGATATTGCTTTTCATACCATGCAATTTGATGGCATCATCGGTAACCTTTTTCAGGGTATCGCCAAGCTGCCTTTTATAGAGGAAATTCGCTTACTGTCTGAAATTAAAAAAGTGGAGCATACTTTAACGGTACTGAAGTGATATTTTTAAGTTCAGGAAAGCTCATGTTGTTTGCATATGGAAATTGAATTTGACCAAATTTTGTTGCCCTTTTTATAGGAAGAGGAGGCACGTCGAAACAGCATAATGTCCGACATGCTTTTTGTGAATGTTTCTCACACACTTTCTCCATACATATTCTCTCTGACAAGCAGGTTCTCACATTTGTCTGCCAAGGAACTGGCTGAAGTGAAAGAGAAACTTGACCCTGCATCCAGGTATATGTTCCTAACCTGAATTACAATATCTGTAACTTTTTATGTATGGTAAAAAGGGTATCTGTGTTCAAGGTTACTGTCGGTATATGTTTCTAACCTGAATTACAATATATTTAGCTTTTTATGTAATTGTGTATGTATGGTAAAAAGGGTATCTGTGTTCGAGGTTACCATCGGTCTAGGATTGGAGGGTCAATATTTATGGCTTTACCTTTAAATATAAATATAGATGTTATTTCCATGACTCAAACCCTGGTGTCAAGGTGCAATCTTACCTTTGTACCGAGGCCCACCCTCAATTGTTGATTTATGATTTTGAATATTTGGTTGAAGGCCATGGTCAAAGGTGTTGACACATATTAGCATGATGAGAAAATCAATAGTAATTGTTAGGCTTGGGGAAAAATGTACTCTAATTTTTATTAATTAAAAAAAGTAGATTCTGAACTAAAAAAGATTTACTGAATCAAAAGAACATGTTGATTTGCTGAAACTTGAACTCATGACATTCAGGTTGTGGTTATGGATCCCGTGGATAGATTAGAAGCAAAATGAATATCTTGATTTGCTGAAACTTGATGCTGTGGCATTCAAAGTGGTTATGAAGATGAATTGGAATGTGTTATTTTTAAGGACGCTGTTGTGTTCTCTTCATTGCGATTTAGGACACTACATAGAAGCATTGAAATTGCTATTTGTCATATTGAAATAGGTGGTCATTGTGTCAATGTTGCAAGACTTAAAACAAGATGCCTTTATTCTGTTTTTAAGTCTGTGTTCCTTCTTGTCTCGATTGTCTGAGTTATGCTGTTAATATCTGCACCAAGTGATTCTTGAAGCAAGCATGTTAAGCCACTTACTGGATGGCAGCTAAGCTGCAAATTATTTTAAAGTTGTTGGTTTGTAATTTTAATGACATCGATATACTTTGCTCCTTTATGCTCCTATCTTTTTGTATATCATGAGCATAATTGGAGAAAACACATTCTTTTTTCTGGATAGGCATTGTGGTTATGCATTAAACTAGCATGGTGGCCGGACACTTTTCATTAACTTTTTGAATGCTAAAGAAATTAACCAAATTATAAATGAAGCTGTTAATTGGATTTTTTTTCTGCTTTGTGCAGTGGTGGAATGAATGGGTATCTATGTCTTTGTAGTGGAGATCCATGCCCTCCTATCTTTAGATCTCCTGTTAAAGGAATGGAAGATATAATGGATAATCAAGTCATGTAATCTCAGTTGCTGCAAAATTATCAGTTTACATTATTTCTTGAAGAAAATTATGCATTAATGACTCTTTTCTCCAGATGTTCAATTTACAAACTTCCAGATGCACATAAGCACATCACCCGGCCACCGGCTGGTGTTATTATTCCAAAGAAGGTATATAGTAATTTTACATGTTTACTCATTTTCTGTTATTTCTTCACGTGTTAGGAATATCTGTATACGTTGAAAATCCTGATCTTATCGCCCTTGTTTAACTAAATTTTTTCCCCGTGATCCAGCTGGACATGTGGATTGTTATAGTTTTCCTTATAAAGAACTAATACAGTTTCTGACATTTTTGTAATTTGCCTAGTTCGAATAGGAAGGGGAAGATGAATGAAAAAAATATAAATAAATAAGTAAATTAGATTCTGTTCATTAAGTCAAGACCACCTGCAGTCAGTTGTAGTGCTGTATGGCAATTGGTAAGATAAGGACTCTTAACTTATCTCATCTAATTTAGTCTTGGAAGAGTCCTGAATGTTTTTGTACTAACAAAATATACCCATATCTGTGTGAATAACAACCAGCTATTCATTTATTTTGGATCCTATTTACTAGTACCAATTGGGTGTCTTTATGAATTCTGTAGGCTGTTCTTATTTCTACTATCAAATTACATGAATCCACACAGAGTTTGTACTTTTGCATCTGTAATAGCATATTGTTTTGGAGTATCCTCAAATTTGTATCCATTTTTAAGCCCACATTTATTTGCAAGTGAAATATACAATTTTAAAGTGTGATAACTTTGTGATGATATTTTATAATATGGATTTGTGTCATTTTTATAATATTCACACAGGGTGTTGGACTTTTTGCATCTCATCATTATATGTGTCTTATGTTTAACATATAAACCTTCAAATTTGATTCTTAATATGTAATAACCAGTAAAATGTGATTTTTGAAATTTGCTAGTTCATGTTGGATAAATTATCTTGGCTTTATGGTACTTATTGTAGGTTGATAAAGTAGTTAAATTTCTCTTTATTATTTAATGAAAGGGTGGCCTGTTCCTGCTTGTGCTGGGTTCAGTGGAAGATCAATATATGAAACCCTATCCCTTTAAGTAGAGAAATGGTTTTGTGACTTGAAACTAGGTCACTCATGTTGCAAAGGATCATCATTATATTCTTCCTAGAAGGAAAATGCAGGAGAAATCCCCCATATTTTTTTATTCATGACATGTGAATTGGATGTTGGAAAGACAGTTGTTTTAAGCCTAATAGAACAGAAGAATTAATATGGCAAGGGTGTCGTATTGATGCCTCTCGTGCTTAAAGACCATATTAAAATAGAACTGAATCACTCTAATAGAGCACCTATTCTTTTGGTTGTACAATGATCGACCATACAGGGTCATTATGCTTTCCCACAAGGTCACATAATAGTATAATTGCAATATAAGAAAAGATGATGACTGTCCTCAAGTTCAGTGAAATGAAGCACACGATTGAATTGTATGCCTTTTGCTAGCAGATTAGCTTTTGTATTCTGATTTGATTTGGAATTCAAGCATAAGATGCATAAGGGCAGCTTGACATTCTGCATCCTGTTGGCTTGCGGATCCTCGACGCCATCTATATAATAAGACTTGTAGAATTACATGGTACATAAAAGATTGGATAAATGATTTTAATTGCTAAACAGAAGGTTTAAATCATGGCATTACTGAGGGCTAAAATGTTGGTCAAGGCTCGCCATTTTGGTGTGGCCTTAGTGTTTAAATATTTGCTAAAAGTATGTGCTGATCCTTCTGACGAAGGAATTCGTCGATGTTGTTCCAATACTCAGGGGACCAAGTGTATCAGAAGTTCACTCATTTTCCACTTTGATTTCTATTCTTTTGATATGTTGTTTGTATTCTTTTGATATGTTGTTTGTATTCTTTTGATTTCTATCCTTCCTGTGTCTTTGTTGCAGATTGTCACAGCTGGTGACTTGAAGCCACCACCAGTTCTGTGGCATGAAGATACTGGCAGGAAGCCATTTGAAAATGGAAGGTAACTATTTGACTAATCTTATTTTACTCTTTTCCAGTGACCCAAAGAATTTTTAGTTTGTCCTCTGCTTTATTTCCACCGATGCCAACTTTTAACATTTTCAACCGGTGGTGTTACTTTTTTTTTCTCTTTCAGGCAAAATCCACCTGGATCCATCTCTGGCAAACAACTAGGAGATGCTGCACATCGGCTAGTCAAGAACAGCTTACAAATAAGTAGGGACCATTACAGTGGTGATTCTAGGGCTGCTCCATTGTCTTACAATACCAGCACAAATGGTCTGCCGTATTCAGGTGGCGGGCACCATGTTGGGGATCAGAGAGCAGCAGCAGCAGCTAGGGCAGGCCATCAGGTTGGTCATTCACAACATTACGACCCTAGAAATGATTCAGGTGATGGTCATGGGCGATGGTATGATTCTACCACATCGACTCATTACTATGAAAGATCATTGGGATCTCAGTATGAAAGAGATCATTACAGTAGTAGGTCATATTACGACCCCCATAGTGGAAGCAGCCACCCTGATGCCAGAGGCAGAGTTCCAGCTTATAACTACCCGCAGGGTGGTGGATATCCTTATCCTTCTGCTAATCGACCGGTACCTCAACACGGACCCTATGCTCATACTCAGGCTCCATACAATGCTAACTACGGGGGCTACCATTCCTATGCAACCCAGCAGTGGGAGGAACAATATGGAGATGAGAGGGCACCACCACCAAGTCAGCACACTACCGGGAGATCATTTGGTCACCACCAGCAAACCACCAATCGGTACACTGCTCTGGATAGGAGCCTGAACAGCAGGAGGCCACCGCCGCCACCACCGGGGTTTGGCAGACAATAATACCCTGCTCTGGGTAGCGGCAATAACCGCGGTTGCGGAAATGTTGTACCATAGCGACATCCTTCTCGTTCCAGCGATCAAGTTATTTGTACTAGCAGCAAGCAGCAATTTCTTTCCATTCTGACTGACGAAGACCTCGGTGCCATTGTAATTGAGAGGCCACGATTAGCTAGATGGCCTTATATATATATATCTTTTCCCGCAATTATAAAATTGTTCAGCTTATAGGCTGTATTGTAGACCAATCAATCGGAGTTAGTTTGAGGAGGTGGTTTTAAATCTGTAAGCTCTACCTTTTTATCTTTTTTTGGATCAATTTAATATCGTCTATGATTCATTCGTGAGTGCCTTCTTAAGCACTGCTGTATGTTAAAGATATGATCTCTCTTATAAGAATTATAGGGGTGGGGTACCTAATTTCATTATCTTACGGAAAAAAATTTATTAAGAAATTTCTGAAGGAAATAAAAATTGAAACGGACAACAAATAGGGGGTAAGAAAAAGAAAAAGAAGTGCTGGAAATTTCCAGAGTTGAGATGCCATACTCAACAAGAGGAGGAAGAGCCATACACGATGACTTCTTCTGCTACCTCTCCTATCAAACTTCCTCGAGTGGCTACATATGTGGTTTCTTCTGCTACGGAGATCTTTTCATATTATTGCTGGATCGGAGATAGATTGAACACATCTTCTTCTTGGTTTTGCAGATTGATGAAATGGACTCGCCTAGGAATATTCATGTGGGCGTACAGATAGATCTGACGAAAAAGGGGCTTTGCTTGGTCCCTTTGTTCATGGTGAGAGACCATCTCTCGAGTTGCTCATAAATACGACGAGTAGATCTCCAGAAGAAGACAAACTGTTTTTTTTTTTTTTTTTGATATTTTTTTAGTTTGTTTATGCATTAGGTGTTTGATCTTTTTTTTTTTTCCTTAGCTAATTAATACAGCCTCTTTTATATGATCATTGATTCATATAAAATTTCCCACCATTGAAAGACAAATGGATCACTGATAGGAACGACTTATATATAAACTAAGCACACCGATATGGTTGGTTCTCATGTGGGAAATATAATGAATGCGTGTTTGAACAAACCATCTTCTTTATATATAAGCAACCCATTTGGCTGATTTCTTCTAGACTGCAGATGTATTGTTGTTAACAGCAGGGCAGCTATTCCTAATCAAATCTGAAGAAGATGATGAACATATGGTCTTGAATCATCGGATACTCGTTTGTTCTGATTATTGGCTGTAAAAAGGGTAATCCCTCCCCAAATTTTGTTGCAAAGCTCAAGTGGACAAACCTTACTATCAAATTTCACATGTTTGATCTCATCTTTGAGCAACACAACACAGAAGAAAAAGAGTTCCCTTTCAAATACACTCTTTGTGACGATTGTACGACCCACAAAATGTTTTGCGCATATTGGAATCACATTGAGACTTAGAATTATACTAAAGAAAATTGAGGCCTCTTATACACAAGCGATGATCCAACACGAACAAATACACTTCTCTTAATGTGGATAAGGTTCCTTTCAAATATTCCATCTTATTCGGATGTCTTGAGAGTTCAGGTATCAAGCAAACAAAGCGGAAACAAGCTACCAAATGTCACACACTGCTCGGATAGCTAAACAAGCATGGACTCAGAAACCATGAATCTTGATGTATTCCTTCTTCACTATGCCGGTCTGCATCCAGAAACACAATTTGGCAGTCAGTCAGATGAAAACATAATAAAATTAGCTCACATCCTCCCCCCAAAATATCAGCAATTTTCCAGTATCAAGACGACAGATCTCTAGATAGCAACATTTTGGAACAACATTTCATGTAGATTATCCAAACTCTTCAAGTTGATAAGGCTAGCCTAGTGGGTCTGCATTGTGATTTCAACTATTTCAACAACTCCTATGTCATTGTCGGTCGATGATTGTTGGGAGATCAAGCCCAACGATTCGAAGATAACTCTAGTGGGTGTGTTCAAATTCCAACTATATTTCTAAAGATGTATTTTCTAGAAATGTTGATGCATGAATCATATGGGAGAGGACAAAATCAACAGATACACCTCGTGAATTTTCACAGCAATAAAATATGGTAAGTTGTAGAGTAAAAGCAAATCGAATTAACATGATGAGGGTGATTTCTATCACTCACACCATTCAACATGAAGATGGGTAGGTATTTCAATTGTCAGCAAAACTATGCACGAGACTCTTTAATTCCTTGATTCAAGTTCCAATAGGGTCTCAGATATGAGCTGATGAGCAAAAACAAACAGAAAACAGAAAAGGAGCCCATTTATGGGAGCATAGACTCTCCTCACACTTCATAATGATGTGATGATCTCATAAGAATATTCCTACTCATCCAACAAGGACTTTAAACGGCAACCACAGCTCCAATACAGGGTCCAAAACACATTAGGAAAAATAAAATGAATGATTTCCTATAACCTGATTAATACACTAACAACAAAACTGTGAAGTCCCAACTCTGATTAATACACCAGTAAAAACATTTACTAGAAAAACAAGTTGCTGTACCTGACTAAGAAAGTTAGACACATTCTTTCGCTGATCACCTTGGAGTTGAATAACCTGCCATAACAGAAAGACAACAATCAGTTATGGACATTATACATGATAACCATCTGTATTTGTAGTTGTCGTCTCATTTTCAATGATGTACCTGCCCTAACTCTGGATCTTGGACAACAGTACCATTGCAACAGAACTCCTTCTTCAGGTCCTTCAAGATCTTGTTATAACTGAACTCCTTTTTTAATCCTTGCACTGTGGTTAAACTCTTCCTGCCGTTCCGCTGTTGTACCCGCACATGCACGTATTCCTTGGCACCAGCACCGGAGTCGTCAGCATTTGCTTCAGCAAACGGGTCTGCACCAACAAATTGAAAGATATTTAGTCTTTGCTATCGCACGAGCAAACCATAATCCAAAGATAAACAAAATCACAGGTCAACCTACCAAAAGCAGTGGGGAGCTGGACGTCAAGATCAGACATGAACTCTTAACAGTTGAGAACTGAAGAAAACAAACAAATATACTTCCCCGCTGATCACTTGAAGCTGAAAAATAGAAAGCTTATGTTAGTCACTTCATAGTGGCTGCACCAACAAAAAAAAAAGATATAAAAAATTGTTTATCCCATTTCTCCCAACCAAAAAGGGAGGTGGGAAGACCATCTCAGACTGAAGCACAAAGTAATCTGATGTAATGTTTTTCCCCACGCATTTAACCTCAGGCTATCAGAGACAAATATCTTATCACTGAATAGGCATTGTATCACAGTTCAAATGTTGAAAAGTAGCTCCATCTTGACAAGCATACAGAAAATATTGAGTCATCCCAGGAAAACAAAAAAGTCAGATAATTAACACTGCATTAACAATTTCCAACAAAAAACTCCTAATTTCCATTTCTCCCAACCAAAAAGGGAGGTGGAAAGACCATCACAGACCATTGAACAGGCATTTAATCTCAGGCTTTTCAAGACCATTGAAAATGTAGCTCCATCTTCACAAGCATACAGAAAATATTGAATCATCCTAGGAAAGAAAAAAAGTCAAATATTTAACATTGCATTAACAACTCAACAGAAATAAAGTTCTGATGTGAACATTAACAACATTAGAACTACTTGAGAGCTTAATAAAGCTCTTGTGACCACCACATTCTAGTTTCGCTGATAAAAAGGATACTGTCAAATTAATATTTCTGAGCCAACAAATGAATGCTAAATTCCCTAAAAGCTTATCAAAATCCCCAAAAGTGAACAAGAATATAAATTTATTAATAGAGAAAAGAAAGAAAGAATTCAATTCTTCCCATAGAAGCTAAGTATCGAAATAACTACAAGATGGACAACTAATTTGCTCTATCCATATAGGTTTATCAGAAGGTTGGATAAACAAAGCTCAAACTATATGTGAACAAATTAAAGTGGTAACAACATCGGTTAAATTAAGCCCCCCAAAATCTTGAGTGCAAAAGAATAAATATAGAAATTAAAGCAAACGATTATCTCCTGAAACTTCAAATCGACAGGCAGGATGACAATTGCAAGATTGTAAGACCATAACTCCATCGGCTCCAATTAAAAAGCAACGCTAGAAATACTCAAATTTGCAAATCAAGACCAATTGTACAAGATTCAGTTCTTACGAAGATTTCTTAAAACCCCATTAAGCTTCTTCCTCTCCTAATTCAAATTGGAGATCTCTAGAATTAATAATACAACGCAAGGTTTCTATACTAAATGTTTTTTTATTCTTCACGAATAAACAAAATCAAGATTAAAGATCAAAAGAATCCACAACTAAAAAAGCAGGAATGGCATCTCAGACGTAGATCATCGTCAATTAACTAGAAAGTTTTCGCCTTTTCTTTGGCTAAATCATATGAAGTAAGAAGATTTCCCAAATAAACAATAACAACAATGATTATTTTCAAATCAATCATATCCTCTCAGCCGTTTCCATCTAAAAGAACGCCGTTTTAAGAATATTATGAACAGTTTAAAGATCTACAATTCAACGGAGGGGAATACAAAGAAAAAGAAACCGATTTTCCAAAGAAATTTGACCGCATAATCAGCAGAGAGATCGCGACAAAACGATTGCTAATGAAAAGAAACCCTACTTGTCCAATAAAAACCACTTCGATTTCCAAGAAACCCTAAAATTGATGCTGATAAAAGCCTAAGGACAAGAAATCAAGAACCAACAAGATCAAGAACAAAGGCTATTTATCACCGTACAGCGTAGAAAGGACAATCAAGCCGAGAAGGAGATTTTCTCGTACCCAACTAAAGATCGCTCAAGTAAACTGGCAAAGACCTTCAATCGCGGCGCGGGGAAAGATCGGAGAGCACGACAGTGGAAAGATCCGCATTCCTGGCTGGCTTCCTTATATAGAGTCGGACGCAAGTGTGCGCATTGACTGGCTTTCTTGGTCGATCGATTGATGTCGGTGACAGCATCGACGGCCCTGATCATCTCCTTTGCAACGCTTCTAGATTCGCGTTAGGCGTATCCTCTACGCGCAAGCCACGGTCCCATCACCGTAGGATGCGATGCTCCTCCCAAAATCCTCTTTCTACTCGTTCACGGCTCTATCACGTCACCCGCACGGTCATTGGAGAATTCAGGGGCCCATCGACGGGTCCCACTCCTCATCGTCGCCACATAATCCAGAAATCGCGTGCGCTGCGAACTCTTAACGACGTTAGGAAACGGAGACATAACGTTGCCTCGGCCTGCGATGTGTCCCGTCACCGTCGCGAGGAGTTCCACCGATTCCGCAGTTCGATTGTCGAGATGTCAATCATCCACGTGTGCGGTCGAAATTGAGCGGAAACCGTGGCGGTAACGGCACCGTGGCAGTGAGTCGGTTCATCCGACCGCTATAAACAGAGCTCCTCTCCCCCCTTCGTTTTCGTGTGATTCCAACCCAATCCATCTCCTAAGAAAGCTTCAGCGTTTCCGCCTCGTAAGGTATTATCTCCTTCTCTGAGTGCATCTTCTCGATTAGATATCGTTGGATCTTTTTTCTATTTCGGATTTGAAGGCGGTTCTTGTTTATAGCCTCTCTCGGATCTGAATAGGGTTACGCGATGATCTTGTAGTGATCTTTGTTGCTGTTGGATCCACGTCTTGTTGCTCTAATTCGTGATCCATGGTGATTTTGTTTCAAAGATTTGAAGCCTTTCTCAGATATTTTTGAGCAGTATGTACTCGTCGATCTGGGTTGTTGCTCTGGCTTTTAGGGTTTTTGTTCACCGGCAACATCATATATTTCTAGGTTGTATGATCGTTTGTTTCGTTGGATAGGGTTTGATCTGCTAGAGAAGGTTGAATCTTGTTGTGTTTTACCATCTACTTTTCTATGTTGTAGTATCCATCTTGATCGGCAGAGAACGTTTGATCGGGGTGGATTTCCGGTTATCGTGCTTTGATCGTTCTTTAAGTTGCAAATGCCGTGTCGTCTCTCATGCAGATGCAGATCTTTGTGAAGACCCTCACCGGGAAGACCATAACCTTGGAGGTCGAAAGCTCTGACACCATCGACAATGTTAAGGCCAAGATCCAGGACAAGGAGGGCATCCCCCCGGACCAGCAAAGGCTCATCTTTGCAGGCAAGCAGCTCGAGGACGGCCGCACGCTCGCCGACTACAACATTCAGAAGGAGTCCACCCTCCACCTCGTCCTCCGGCTCCGCGGTGGCATGCAGATCTTCGTGAAGACTCTCACTGGGAAGACCATTACCTTGGAGGTCGAGAGCTCGGACACAATCGACAACGTCAAGGCCAAGATCCAGGACAAGGAGGGCATCCCGCCGGACCAGCAAAGGCTCATCTTTGCAGGCAAACAGCTCGAAGACGGCCGCACTCTTGCCGATTACAACATCCAGAAGGAGTCCACGCTCCATCTGGTGCTGAGGCTCAGGGGAGGGATGCAGATCTTTGTCAAAACTCTCACTGGGAAGACCATAACATTGGAGGTGGAGAGTTCAGACACCATCGACAACGTCAAGGCCAAGATTCAGGATAAGGAGGGCATCCCGCCGGACCAGCAAAGACTCATCTTCGCGGGCAAGCAGCTGGAGGACGGCCGCACTCTTGCTGATTACAACATCCAGAAGGAGTCGACGCTCCATCTGGTGCTGCGACTCAGGGGAGGGATGCAGATATTTGTCAAAACTCTCACCGGGAAGACGATCACACTGGAGGTGGAGAGCTCGGACACCATCGACAACGTCAAGGCTAAGATCCAGGACAAGGAGGGCATCCCGCCGGACCAGCAGAGGCTCATCTTCGCCGGGAAGCAGCTTGAGGACGGCCGCACTCTTGCTGATTACAACATCCAAAAGGAGTCGACGCTCCATCTGGTGCTGCGACTCAGGGGAGGGATGCAGATATTTGTGAAAACTCTCACCGGGAAGACGATCACACTGGAGGTGGAGAGCTCGGACACCATCGACAACGTCAAGGCTAAGATCCAGGACAAGGAGGGCATCCCGCCGGACCAGCAGAGGCTCATCTTCGCCGGGAAGCAGCTCGAGGACGGCCGCACTCTTGCTGATTACAACATCCAGAAGGAGTCGACGCTCCATCTGGTGCTGCGACTCAGGGGAGGGATGCAGATATTTGTGAAAACTCTCACCGGGAAGACGATCACACTGGAGGTGGAGAGCTCGGACACCATCGACAACGTCAAGGCCAAGATCCAGGACAAGGAGGGCATCCCGCCGGACCAGCAGAGGCTCATCTTCGCCGGGAAGCAGCTCGAGGACGGCCGCACTCTTGCTGATTACAACATCCAAAAGGAGTCGACGCTCCATCTGGTGCTGCGACTCAGGGGAGGGATGCAGATATTTGTGAAAACTCTCACCGGGAAGACGATCACACTGGAGGTGGAGAGCTCGGACACCATCGACAACGTCAAGGCCAAGATCCAGGACAAGGAGGGCATCCCGCCGGATCAGCAGAGGCTCATCTTCGCCGGGAAGCAGCTCGAGGACGGGCGCACCCTGGCGGACTACAACATACAGAAGGAATCCACCCTCCACCTGGTGCTCCGCCTCCGCGGCGGCCAGTGAACTCACCACCTTCCCTGCTGCCTTGGTTGTCGTCTTTAGTCGAGTCGAGTCGTGTCTGTGTTGCTGGACGGTGGCGTGAGTCACATGAGTCTCCATGTGGTCGTGTTTTGGTGTGATGCGAAAAGGCCTATGTGATGGTTAAGTCAATATATTTCTAGTTGGTAATAAGCTTTAACGACTGTGCAATGATTCTGAAATCGTTGTCTTTTATTATTCTCTTATATCAAAGTCCATACATAAATCATACTGAGGTTGTTCATCTCAAATTCCCATGCCGCAAATATGCGCCTCAATCGTCCGTCCAAATTAATAGACATTGGCAATGCGCACGCTGCGAGCGACACGACCAATGTGCCGCATAAGACGACATCACAGCCGTCGGCAGTGGCGAGGCCACCTAATCACCGTCCATTGCCGATCGGAGGGAGGGCTCGGGCCGTTAGGGTTCTTTGGGGAAACGCAAACCACCCTAACGGCCCCTTCTCTCTCTCAAACCCTTCGTTGGTTTCATCTCTTAACCCTACCGCTTTTGATTGACCTCCAAACGCCCCCTTCTCTCTCTCTCTCTCAAACCTTCGTAGGTTTCATCTCGTCTCGTCACCTTGTTCTTCAGATCGGAGCCGCGGATCGGTTGAAGACTACCCCTTGTCTCTTTGATCCCGACTTTCTCCAAGTCTTCTGCTTTCTGTTTCCGTGTTCCTTGGTCTTCCTCTGGCATGGAATTGACCGGACCAAGATGGAAGGGAAAGGGGTTTGCGGAGACAGCTCTTGCGAATCCCATGTCGGAAATTGTCTCTCGATTGCGAACCTCTTTAAGTCCATCGATGCCAAATGCGTTGCTTTCTGGTTGCATTGCTCTTCTCGAAGCCGAACCGGAGGCCGCTGACCTTCTCGAGCGAGCCTCGATCGGCAAAAACATCACCACCTTCGGACGGGACAAGCAGTGCTTCCAGTTGGGTCCGGAGGAGTCCTTCTACTTGTATCATGGTCTGACGTGCATCAGGATTTCGAGGGAGGACGGAACTGCCATGGCAGATGCAGAGCTGTGGAACCACTTCTGCTCTCAAAGGAAAGCGTTCCCCGAGCTCTACAAGGCGTACTCACATCTGAGATCGAAGAATTGGGTGGTGCGCTCGGGCACTCATTATGGCGCAGACTTCGTGGCTTACAGGCATCACCCTGCACTCGTTCACGCAGAGTACGCAGTGCTTGTTATACCAGAGAATGATGGCAAGGCTAGCAGTACTCGTTTGAGTGCATGGCCTGACCTTTGCTGCTCTCTACGTTTGAGTGGCTCTGTTGCAAAGACGCTGCTAATTCTCTATGTGAGCAGCTGCAGTAGGGATAGGAGTTCAGTGTGCAGCTCGGAGGAATTTAGTGTCGACGAGCGAATCATCCGAAGATGGATCCCAGAGAGGTCTCGAGAGGGCAAATGCTTGGCGGGAGATGATGAAGTTCAATGAAAGGATTCCGACTTTCTGATTATGTAGCTCCATTTGTGTTCTGTTGATGAAAATGATCCAGTGAATGAATGCAGACGAGTGGATAAGATATCTTGAGCTAGAATTTAGTATAGTTGTGGTTCAGACTGGATGAATGATGTTTTAATCCGGTTGGACTGTTTGCATGACGATCACCATGGTTTCTTTGGTTTTTTGTTTTCTATTTTGATTCTGAGTACGTCGGCCAAAGAGATGGATGGGCCACTTTTAATGTATCAAGAAGGTTGCTTTGGAAGTGGTTATTGAATTGTTCAAATTCTTACAGTCGATGGGTGGCCTCATCGCCACTAGCACTAGCACCTCTAAGTCTCCTGCCAGTGTGTGCTTTGGTTTGACTTGGGGGGAGATGGTGTTTCAGTGAATATGATTGAGTTGAGTTAGATTATTATATGAGGAGTTGGGCTCTCAAGAGCACTTGAACTGCAGCATGATAGTTGATGCAAGGTGCCTGTTTGACGATATGCCTGAAAGGGACATCATGTTGTGGATTACTAATATAGCCAGGCTTGTGGAAGCAATGAATAGCGATTTGATCTGTTCTTTTGATTTGGAGGGGAGGTATCAAATGCCAGTCCATGAATGTTGGCAACCATGGTTCGTAACTACTGGTTTGGGCTACATTTTCGCTGGTAAGCAGTTGAATTCATATGTTCTTAAGTTAGGATTTATGAGAATATCTGTCTCTTGTTTTCTTATTGACATGTAAATGCGTCAAAGGAGCAAAGTAGGTCTTTGATGAGATACATGAGAAGATGGTTGGAGGATGAAAACACCGTTATATTGGCGTATGCTCTTCACGGTCACAACGAGAAAGCTCTGGACATGTACTACGAGATGTGTGGTGTTAACATTCGGATGGACTTATTTTAAGAATTGTGCTAGATTCCGCTTATTGGACATGTGAAGCAAGGTCATGTAAGTACTATCCGCAATGGCTTTGTGTTTGATATGGTGGCAAACATTGCTCTGTTTGACTTATACTGTTAAGTGTGGCACGATGGAAGATGCTAGGAATCATTTTTAAGATGCCTCACAAGAATCTTTAATCTTGGAATTCTCTGATAGGCAGCTATGCCAACCATGGGATGGTAATTGAGTCTGTCAAGACTTTTGAGAGGATGTTGAAGGGATTGTCCCGGACAGTGTAATGATTCTTGCCATCTTATGTGTGTACTTTGGCTTATTACACAAGGGGAGGGAGACTTTGAGGTCATGATTCAAGATCCAAAGAATAGTCACGAGCAACACATCGTCCATGTATGATCAAGTTGTTTGGTTGAGGACTGTTGGATGAAGATTATGCTTTGATAAAGAATGCTGCTTTTAGCCACACTAGGAACATATGGATGGTTTTGCCGACCGATGGCTTATAGAGATCACAGGATCTTGGAGCTGGGGAAATTTGCAGCAGAACAGCTTTTGGTTTGGGACATGAAGAATTAAGCACTTGCACAGTACCTCTGAAAGATTAAGAGCTTACAGAGTGCTCACTTACACAGTACTTATGAAAGATTAAGTCCTTACAGAGTGCTTCTTCAAATATGCAATAGATCTGAGATGGTGGATGAGGTTTCCAAGGTTTCAGAATCTAGAAGAACTGAAGAAGGGTCATCGGACTTCTTCCAGCTTGCGTTTGGATTGAGATCGAGAAGTGGCTGCACAATTAAACCTCATCCGCAAAGTCTTGAAATTTATGAGAAACTAGATCCAATGATGGGTGAGATAGTGGAACTCGGTTATGTTACCGAGAAACTGGTGATTGCTTTTACTTCTCTGAAAATTGTCCAAAGCCATAGGAACTGCACTGATTGTCATATTGTGATTAAGCTGCTGACATCTATTATAAAATCGGAAGTTGTCGCAAAGAATGCAAGTTGATTTCACTATTTCAGACGTGGAAGTTGTTCATCTGGGATTATTGGTAATTGTACTTTCTCTGTCCCCGAAAACCGGTTTGATGCTAGGAATGTAGACAGTGCTAAAAGTAGGATTGAAGAAGTATCGCATGGATCGATGGTCGTATGTTAGCTTGTATGCCAACCAATTCATGTGCATGTTTGGTTTGGTCTCTTCTCTCCTTAGGACTGAGGTTATTGTTTGTTAGAAGTTCTAGTCTTGAATCATCTGATGAGGGGACATGCAAGTCTTGAGATATGTATATACGTGTATATATATATATATGTGTGTGTATATGTGTATACATATACATATGTATGTATATATGTATATACATTCTTGGCCTCCGGCATTTAGCTCCTCAATAGGTTAGGGGAAGTCTTTCCTCATTGGCAACTTTCAAAAAAACATCGACATTAAGCATCGAATAAAAGGTCATTTGGAAAACTTGTATTTATCTAACGAATTGTTGATTAGTGAATTGTTGCACAAAATAATGGGTCGAAAGTCTCTCTCGTGCATGATGTATTCGACTATGACATAAGTATGAAGGCTCTCAATGTAATTAAAGAATCTATTTATATTTATACGTGATTGTGTTCACCCAAGACAAACATCTAAAGCATTCAACAAAACCTAGACATCTTTATTTGTCCGTCTAAGATATGAGCAATGACATTGGCTTAGAACATAAGCATTAAAGCATCTTATGCTCCATAAATGGATGACATCTTCTCTTACGTGATGTATTCGTTTCACATATAAGTGGATGTTTAGTGACCAAAGCATTGCAATATGTTTGATCAAGACAAAGAAAAACATGTTTAGTGACGCATTCTAGTGAGAAATAACTTAGTATCACTCGCACATAAAAAATGATATAACTTGGATCCATGTAGCTAATGCATCCCGTTATAACAACAACAAATGAAACACGACTTAACAATGGAATAGAGAAACCTTTACCCCCAAAACAGAGGAGCAAATGACTAGATCAAGGTTTATAATTTTGGTTTGTATTGATCTACTTAGCAAAGCTCGGTATGATATATACCGACGCTTATCAACGATACGTGTAAAATGAGTCAAAAACTCTTCAAAAATATTTTAAAAATAAAAAATTAGAATAAACTTTTTTTTTAAGTTAGAAATAAATATAAATTTAGTATAATTTTAATAAAAATAATATAAATTAGGAAAAAATAATACCACGTATCTTTTTTAAATTTCGAGGAGTAACTTTGTGGCATGTACCGAATTATCTTTCCGTTAATATTAAATTATCTATTAAAAAATATTTAAAATTATTATATTATTTTTTATACAACTTAAACCTTAAGATTCAAATATATCAAATAATCAATCGATGGATATACCTAATTCTAGGGCAATTTTAGTTTTGATTTAAATTGATCATTTAAAATAGGATAATCTCAGTCGTAGTTCAAATTGATCATTCGAAATAAAATAATCTTAGTCCTTGATTTATAACAGTTAAAATTTGATTGTTATGAACCGACACATATCAGTAATGATCGGATTTCAACTTTATCGTTCGATACAAATCAATAACGATTGAATTTCTATTGTTATTACTTGCCACAAACATTGTATCACTCTATATGAGGTTAAGACATCAGAGAGCGATCTGTATACCATTATCCTCTTAAACTAATACATACGACTCTGTACAGAATGATACGCGTTAACAATGTAAACCTTAGATATGATATTATTTTTAAATAATAAATACTTAATAATCAAAGGTCAATTAGTTCAAGATTTACCAATAGCATCGATTAGGCATGCAAATAAAGTGCCAATGAACATGCCATATCATCATGACTTATAAAAGAAAATATTTCCTCATATAGCTTTAGTATTTTGATGATCATTACATAAACTAATTTATTACATAAAACATTTTTTTCAAGCATAATTTTATTTTAAATTTATTAAATTTATTTGAACACTCAATTTCTTATCGAACTTATTTTCTCCTAATAAATCGAAATAGACTTGATCGTCGGATAGATTCACCTTTGATACAATATTTTATAAGAATAAACTGAAAATGATATATATGATACATACATTTTATCCTCTTAAAGAAAATTATTGCTTAATAAATTAAATTTTTTTTTTCAGATGCAATGATAATAAAATTACGAACCAACTCGGATCAATTTCGTCAACAATCAAAATTGATCGTAACCATAATTTTTATTCTTTTTATATTTTTGATTCATCATAATCGTATCATATCATGTTCCTCAATGCTAAATTGGTGCCTAAAATTAAGAAGTGAAAATTAAGATTTAAAATCGTCATATTTTTTAGGTTGACAACACTAAAACAGGCAACCCAAAAAACAAATCATCATAACGGTTTGTCATATCGGTGACCGGTATCAACAATCCGTTACGTCTTAATGAACAGAGGTTGTGTCGTACGCGTTATTGTAATGTTGCCTTTTCCGAGAGGGATTGGAATCATTAGATTTAGGATGACATGTCCAAATCACCTGTACGAATGTCGGAGGATCCAGCCGTCAAAGTCAGTCCATCCGATGGCTGAGAACGGCGATCCGTGTGCTCCCATCTCATTGGTCAGATCCCCTTCTCTCTCGACGTTATAAAAACGAAGCGAAGACGGCCTCTTAACTCTATAACTGCGAGAGAGGTATCGAACGCCGAGGCCGTAGCCGGAGTTCTTCTCGCCGTCCGATTCCCAAACCGGAGTAGCGGTGTCGTCGCCATGGCGGGAAGAGGGAAGGCGATCGGCTCCGCCGCAGCGAAAAAGTCCGTGTCGAGGAGCAGCAAGGCGGGGCTTCAGTTCCCTGTCGGTAGGATCGCCCGCTTCCTCAAGGCCGGCAAGTACGCTGAGCGCGTCGGCGCTGGCGCCCCCGTCTACCTCGCAGCCGTCCTCGAGTACCTCGCCGCCGAGGTACGGTCCTTTTCCCCTCCTTTCCTCCGCTCTTTTTCTTCCATCCCGATGGCCCTCTCCTTCGATTTTGGGGATTTTCTTGATTCGTGAACGAAACCCGCGATTTCTGGCCCTTTAGACTAAATTTAGGTTTCTGCTTCTTCAATCTGTATGAGATTTCGGATTTTGGGATGGTTGGGGGTCTCCTGTTCGCATCAAGAATCGATCTTGGGACGGTTCTTCGGACTCTGATCTAAGTTTTGGATCCGATGAACCTTTATGTGTTGACGTGGATAGGTTTTGGAGCTCGCTGGGAACGCGGCGAGGGACAACAAGAAGACCAGGATCGTCCCCAGGCACATCCAGCTCGCGGTGAGGAACGACGAGGAGCTGTCCAAGCTACTGGGGGAGGTCACCATTGCGAGCGGCGGTGTGATGCCCAACATCCACAACCTCCTCCTCCCCAAGAAGGCCGGCTCTGGCTCCTCCAAGGCTGCAACTGGAGACGATGACAACTGATAGCTCAGACCTTTCCCCCTCCCCCTCTTTGGAGATTAGCGTGCATAGGTTGTGAACTCTTTTAGATCCCAATGTGTGATTTTTTTGGCCTACCTTTAGATTTGTCTCACTTAAAGTTGCTGAAATCAAGTAATGACAAAGTGGGATTTGAAGTCATTCTCTGTGTGTTCTGCCACTGTTTGCTGCATCTCCTGTGTTCTTGGCTTTGCAATGCAACCAAGCAAGTCAATGTCAGAACTGGTTGTGATGTGTTAGCTAAGCTGTAGTCTCTCAAGGACAGGATTATTTGATGTAAAGATTGATTGTTTGGGGAAATTGGACACTGTTGTGACACCCTAATTTTGGCAGAACTACAGCTCTGACAAAATTGACTTTTGCTATATATATATATTAGAATTGACTTGTATTGGATATGATGAGAGGCATGATAAATTAATTATCTCATTGGATTAGTACTGTGACAATATGTAACAGCATGCATTATATATGACCTTCAATAAAATAGACTATAATATTCCTTTTCTTAGAAATATAGCACCTGGGAAAATAAAGGGGAATCAAAGATTATTATGCATGATCTGTACAACCAAATGATGTGCATCTACTTGTCCCCTTTCTCAGATAAATAGATGACAACATTGCTTTTCTCAGAAAGACAATACCTGGGGAATTATTATGCATGATCATTGAATCACAGATGAAAACAGGCACAATTATTTAGAAAGTATTGATGATACACAGTAAAGATGTGTGGCTAGTGTTGGTGTCCCAAACAAAGAGTAGCTTACTACAGCACTTTTCCTTGCAGACCACCAACTAATAGGGTTATCCTTGCAGGGAAGTCTAAAACCAGGACCACAATTACCTATTTGTCTTCTTCATATGCCCAACATATCTTACAGAAACAGAGTACAAATATTCCCATACCTTTCCTGGTTAGACCAGAATTTTTCATCACAGCTTTGAGTTGTATATATATCCTTCATGTCATGGTGCTTTGATTGCTCCCCACTTATCTAGCCCAGTGCTTGTTGTCCTTTAAACCTTTCTTTGATTCCTGCTCTTCTCCATGATCTCATGAGTTGCTTGGTCTTGTATAATCTAAATAGCATGACTACAGAAGCATATGCCTAGGAATCCCAAGTTGCTGAGTACATGATAAACTTCAGATCCACCCGAATAAAGATGCAACTCAAGATGACAAACACTCCTTAGAGGAATCTTGAAGCCAGGAATATCCTAGAGACAATTCAAA
Organism: Musa acuminata AAA Group; assembly: GCF_036884655.1. Taxonomy (NCBI): domain Eukaryota; kingdom Viridiplantae; phylum Streptophyta; class Magnoliopsida; order Zingiberales; family Musaceae; genus Musa; species Musa acuminata. The sequence goes on from NC_088356.1 coordinate 4,935,537, forward strand.
ATTCTGATAGGATATAAGAGGGATCTGGAGAAGCAAAACTTGAAAGGTAAAAATAGCAATATATTAAGCTCAATGCACCAGCAACATTTTAAGCTCATGGTACATCTGTCACATAAATTTTTGTACTATGAATAACAAAGCTTTGATGAGACCCCAGTCAGCATTATGGATAACATAGGTGATTCAGTGTTCCATTCTGTAGGAGAGAAAGATGAAATGATCTCCTATGCTTAGTGTTTTGGCAAATAAAATGAGAGGTTTTACTGCATTCCTACATAATCAAAATGCAGCAATTTAAGGTAGATTTATGTTGAAAATGTTGGGAAAATAGACTAAGATGAATGTGATATCATGAAAAATGATGAGATAAAAGTGTGAGGTTAACCTACAGCAGAGAACAAGCAAAAGGTAAGGGGTTCCATAAAAATTAAGCGAGAAGTAATGAGAGGACCTTGAAGGGATCACAATAGTTGAGGACGGCAGAGATGAAGATCGATCACAATCCAATTTGAGCTCCCACGGAAGATAATATGGACTTACCTCAGAGTAATGAACAAGAGGAATTAACAATCTAGATCATGTTCAGAACATTTGTGAAGCCACCAGCCGAACAAGATTGCAACATTGAGTTAGGGTTTATCTATGAAAGGTTGGTTGCAGGCTTGGTCGTTGATTTGTGATACGTTTACTTTACAGACATATCATATGGTATTTAGCACTTTTCTGACATTTACTTATCAATGCCAAATGATACTATACCTTCTTGTTTGACCAAACTGTTTAAGGGAAACTAATAGTCAACAATAATGATAAACTAAAGACAGAAAAAAGAGTTATGAATACTATATTTTAAAACTGTACCCTAAATGTAGCAACGGGGTCAAGGGAAACTGTGTTTGTCAACTCTCTCGACAGATGGTTGAGCAAACTTGAGATAGAAGTCATGTTTTTGCAACATGATGGTAAATTGCCTGTTCAATGTGGAGAAACAAACCATACATGCTACTCAATCAAACAAATGTAGGATGTTTTAATGGGAAGCTTTTCATATTTAATACAAAATGCAGTTTGATATCATACCAAATCTGTGAATAGTCTTGACTTAGTAATCGATTTTGAAGAATTACTTTGTCGCTAAATGCCAAAATACTTACAGAATCAATACTTCAAGCAAACATTGGTTACAAAGTCGTATTAGTTAGATCACATGAGTATTCCATCTCTAATTGTATGCCCTGTTGACACACAGCTATTATCTTCTTAAGATTAAAATCTTGGGAAGTTACTAAGGTTCCTTGTAACTTTATAATAATCAGTGTAGGTAACTGGATTATTGGTACTGTGTGGTTTTCTCATGACCATTACAGTATCAAAACAAAAGTTTTATAATTGTCTATATGTGCAGAAGGCTTTTCCTAATAGATTGTTACATATTGGAAAAATGGCACTAATATTTTGAAGTAGTTTCCTATCAACAGTACAAGTAACTGTTTATTATTACCAACGTAATTCAATTCAAAGCTTTTCCATCAGTATGAGATCAATTGTTACCTCGTCTAACCAAAATTTAGGGTCCCTCTTCATCCGAACTGGAACTATCCACCCGTTGATCCACGATTGCAGGAAATAATAGCTGCCGAGGATCAGGAATAGGAGCTGCCCTTGGACTGCCCTTAACTTTTGGTGTCTTTGAAACTTTATTTGGTGACTCCCTTATTTCTTTGCATGCCTTATCTAACATGCCAAGAAAATCTCGCACAATGACAAATAACCGCAAGCCTTCTTCTTTCCCTGTATTCCCCTGAAAATAATCTGTGGTGTTCTGCACCAAGGATCTTATTCTTCGTTCTTCTTCCAACAAGAAATTTATGGCAACCTCAGCATTCTCCACGAAGCACTGCAGTGAATGGTGAAACCCACTATTCTCTTCCAGACTTTTCATGTCAGTGTTCAGGAACTCCTTATTCTCCATTAGTCTGTGCCCAAAGCTTGCCACTGCACTTGTTATGGCATCAGCATCCAATCCTGCTGCCTTCTTGACATTCTGAAGCTCACTGCTCAGACAAGAAACAACCTTAAGGCCAATGTCATGGTAATCTTCTCCAGATTCTCTAGGAGAATGTTCACCAAAATCATCAGAGTTAAGACTGTAATTTGTGAGGCAGGACATGTTTCCACTTTGTCTTGCCAAACGTACAGCACGTACACCTTCAGAGCGAATGATCTCTTGAACAACAAAATGCAACAGAGTGGTCTTCCCATCGGCACCCTTAACATCTGACAACTTTAAGAGCGTGTCAAGCTTGAAAGCTTGAGCACCTCCACGGTAGGTTCCATCATTCATGCGGTTGCCAGTTTTAAGAACAGCTTCTAATAGCTTCAAGAACAAACGATTGCTTCTGAGCTCTGTGCAAGCTACCTATTATAAAAGAATACCTATGGTTTATTTCTACCAGAAAATTATGATATTAGAAACAAAATGATTATTAGTAACTGTAGTCTTCATTATCTATGAAATTGACTAAAGCACAAAGATAACAAGATGCTAATTCATCTAGCAGAGAGTATCAAAGGAAACATACACAATGAATATTAGAGAAGCGAACTCTACTACTCCTCTCTGAGATATTGACACTAACATACATGGCATTATCAAGTAACAACAATTCAACTAAAGTACGTGAACTGATTAATAAGCATGAAATGCACAAGGCTAACTTGTAATTTGATTGTAGCATTGAAGAATGAATTTCATCATAGCTTTGTTGTGCTCATCATATATAAGGTAATCATTGCATAATCTTTAGCTAAACATCTTAACATATTTATAATAAAAGCAGCATTTCTGAATCATCAATTTGTTGTCTCGTTAAAGAGAACGCAATGAGACACTTCAGTGCCAAATGGAATTTTGCTGCTGGATGATAGGGGCAGATGTTTATGCATAGCTAAGATTATCGACTGCATGGATGTTGGGTTTGTAGATGCACTGCATAACACATGAAAGATTGGCCATAGTAGGCGAAGCCTCCCAATATTACTTTCCATACATCTTGGCTCTATGCAAATTAGTATCTGCACCATTTTTCATGCATACAAATTGACAAACATAACTGTTATCTTGCTACTCAATTGAAGTCATGGATATGAGATACAAAGAAAATGCATATAAAGGTTGCATGTCAATAATAGAAAATGGAACTTTTGATTAGTGCTTTTGGTATGATGACATTTTGATTAAAAGTTGGTATGCACTTGGCTATCTGCAAGTCACTCACATGTGTTCACTACTATATGAAAGACGTTGTTCTTGAATTTCACAAGGAAGATGTTCTGTAATCTTGCATTGTGATTGAGAATTGTTTCTTTCTTTACCTTTTTCTAAAAAATTATATTATCGCAGGTATAAATGCCTAGTAATAGGAAAATTGCTATTTATGTACTTAAGGCTTTAACCCATGTCACTTAATCTGAAACTGCACTCGTTGCAAAATGAATCAGATTAGGTTTGAAGTTCGAATTATTCAAATCTAGACCAGCTGTGGATTCAAATCTGAAGCTGATTTAGAAATGAGTACAAATGGATTGTACTTGTTAACTTATTTATATCGAAGGTTAGCTGAATGATTTAAGGATGTAGTGTAATTTACTTGTTTCCAAATGACAAGATCATAATTAATGAGCCCTCATTTGTCTTTTGCGCAGCCTTTTTCACATGAATCTTGAACTGTTGGACTCCTGGTAAAAAGCTGATCATTTCTTTTACTGAAACAGCCTTATCCTACACATTTAGGGAATAAGTCAGTTAATGATCAAGTTGGTTAACAATGGTTAACATCATGGGGATGCAACCATTGATACCCATTACTCATGACCATAAAACAATTTTTATTCTCTACAGTTCTCTTGCATAATGAACATGGACATTCTGGGGTTTAACCAAGCAGTCTTAACAGCCTGATAAGTGAATAACATAAGAGAATATGATTATTATGAAAAAGATTCTAATTTTTTAGTTCCATGTGCAACAGTAAACTGATCTTTTTCGTGTTAATATGGCACTTACTTTTGTCATACTTATTTGTATATGCTGATAGTTGGATTCATGATTGCACTCAAGCATCTCTTATTAGGTTGATTGAAGTGCATAATAAATATTAATGGTATTTCCAAAATTGAATAGAAAAAACTATTATTTAATCAGGAAGTATCCATGCTAGTCATGTACTTACTTTTGTCATATTATTGGATTCATGATTGCATTTAAACATCTGTTATTAGATTAATTGAATTGATAAAAGTACCAATGGTATTTACTATTTTTTGAATATATTTAGCAAAAAATATATTACTTATTTTGGAAGTGTTGATATATGTCTTACATGACTTAAGTTAAAACATGACATGCATAAACACCAAGGAAGTAGCATTAATAGTTTGGGTGCCTAATTTGAGGCCAAGCAATCTTTAGGAAGGACAAGCCTCAGCTTAAACCTGCTATCTAGATTATGCTCATGAAATAGGTTCCAAACATGCATCAATAGCATTCAAGTTGTCTGAGATTTTAAGACTTGCCTCCAGAGTTTCAAATGATTCCTTTATGCTTGAGACATCCTCACGTAGCGTAGACATGAATAGCAGAACATCCATCCTTTTGTAGGCAAGAGGAATATGAACTAAGTCCTTCAGGAATTGTTCTGCTGGTCCCAGTAATGACAAATCACCATCATACAGCCGAAGCTTCAACTCTTCATCTGTTGTTGGTTGCATTCTCAACAATGTTTGCAGAAGAGCGGTAGGAAGCTCATTTGCTGTTATGAAGAAGATAAACCGAAAAAGTCTCAGTGCATTAAAATTGATTTATAATGGAGAAGTTTTGTGCAATCAAAGAAAATTGCCAGTGATGGTTGTTAAAGAGCTCTCCAAGGTGCTTGAAAGTTTAACACAAAGCACAAATAAAAAACAGGAAAACCGGAATTTTATGTTTGTGCAGGAAGGAAAACAAAACCTCTAATAATCAATATAATGGATAAGCAGCTCCACTGACTACCGAGTAATAAATACATGAAAATCAAACATAAGAAGGGAAAAAACAAAAGCAGACCCATGGCTGGCAGCTGCTATAATCTACTTTACTCCTATTCTCATCCGATACAGAAAATATGGCATCACATGATCTCCGTTCTGCTAAGTACAAGATAAAAACGTACCTTCCATGAGTGCATCATGGACTTCTTGTTTTTTGACACCCAAAGCCTTTAATGATATTGCCAAATTCTGTGACTTCTTTGGATCAAGAAGCTGAATATACTGAGTAGATGTTTCACCAGGGGGGGATTCCTTCTTCCCTTTGCCATTGTTCTTACCACCAGCAGAACTGTAGCTAAATAGTGTTTCTATCATATCTTCATCAAACCTGTAATGATGTCATTACATCATCATCAAAGTGTGGTTTTATACTGACAACAACAGTAAGAAGTAATGACTTACTGAAAAGATCCTGATCTAATCTGATGCCAGACATTGGACTGATCCGGGTTTGCAAGAACTTTATCCCAAAAGAATGGCTTCAGCTTTGTCTTAGGAGCAGTGTCATCGCCATCTCCATCGAGGCTTCCTAAATGATTGGGTCCAAGATTTGATGGTTGTGTAGTTCTTGAACTTCCTTGAGATGGATGAGTAGCTTTTGGTGGTGGTGGAGGAGGCCGAGCACCAATCTTTCGGTTTGGTAATGGTGGTCGTGGAGCAGATGGTGGAGGGATAGCAGGTGGAGGAGGGACAGCAGCAGGTGGTGGAGGTGGGACAACAGGAGATTGTGCAGGAAGGTTAATAGTTGAAAGAGTAGACCCCCCAGGAGGATGAGGAAGATGTGCCTTCGGTTCAGAAGCACCTTTGAGACCAAAAGATGGAACAGCTGGAGTACAGTGATATCCTGATAGTATGTTAGATTGTGATGCACCATCTGAGTTTACATCCAAAGAGAAAAATGGCAATTTTTGTTACCTGAAAAATCTCCATGTTTATCGTTATGATTTGAAACCACTGGTCCAAATGATTTTATTGGTGAGCCTAAAATTAAGAAAAGAAGAAAAAAATAAGAAAAGAAGAAAACCATCAAATGAAGCAATCTGTCTAATTAATTATGTTCACAATAAAATAAAACAACCACATACCAGCCAAGTCATGTAAGCCTACATGCAAGAGGGCCCCTTCATCCCTTTCCTTTATGGAGGAGTTATTTTGTCTACAGCATTTCTGATAACAACAGAATACACATGCAAGAAGAAGAGTTGTCCCAGCTGAAGATATCAGCACAGCAATAATAATTAATTTAATCTTGTTTTTTTGCTCCTCCTCGTGTAAAAATGAAGCAACACCTGGATTTGTTTTGGATGGTTCTGATGGAGAAATGTTAGTGGGCAAAACTGATATCTGCTGATTGGGAGGTGGAGAGCTTGCAGGTGCAAGATCATAAGATGGTGATCGAGTTGGAGTGGGTGTTTGCTGTTCAACCCTTGTATTAGGTGACAAAGCTGAAGCAGGAGAAGGTCCTGAAGCTGGAGACATGGCAGGTGCAGTATTTTGAGGCATATCTGCTAAATGTCTTCTTAGAACAGGATGGCAACTATGTATCAATTCCAAACACTCAAAATACATATTTTCCAGTCTATAATATTCACCAGAAATATCAAAGTGGAATCCTTTCCTAACAAGACATTTGATAACTTCATGTTTTATGTCAGGGGGTAGAGATATCATGACTTCAGAAACACACATGGAACCCTGCACAACAGAAAATCAACTTATTGTATGATTATCAACTGCAGGCTGCAATGTAACAACTTACAAAGGCCTTTAGCATTGCACATCTTTAACTCTTTTATATCTAGGCAATGAGAATATACAAAATTCAAGGGTAACAAATATAGAATTAAGAGCCTCAATGATATTAGTCAGAAATCAGATGAACCATGTAAGGATTTCTAGACCATGTACTAACCAATTTCATAAAATACATCACCAAAGTGAGGTTAATCATGCTTAAAGCCTTCATAGGAGAAAGAGTGATTACTTTAGCTGTAAGGAAGAGATACCATGTATAACAAAAGTCATGAAGATTGTAATTAGCTGTTAGGGTACGCCAGCTAGTCCTGCTTCTCTAATTCGAGTAAGAGAGTTGCCTTCCAAAGAGCAAAAGGAAAAAAAGATGATTATTGATGGAAAAATAGAGCATAATGTCCAAAATTTACTGTTGAGAACATTCATGGCCTATCTATAGGCTAACTAGTTTTGTACATATTCTTCTGTGAGGAGTCAAAGAAACAATTAAAAAATTAGCTACTACTGGTTGTCAGTTAAAACGGGAAGTCTGTTTGGCCTACTTCTGCTCAAGGATGATACTCTCCTTCCAAGGATAAACATCATGAGACTATTTCCATACAAGAAAAACGGTCGCGAAGCTTGAGAGGTCCAGCTTGTTGTGGTTTCTGCCGTTGGACCTTGTGCAGCGGAAATTGGCCCATACGGCCTTCATTGGTGTCAATCTAGGCATACTGTCAAGGAAACCTAGGAACACAAGAAGCAGAATATAAATCAAGAAGGAGAAAAAAATGGTTGTAAGGTAAAATGCTGGAAATTTGGCAGTGGCTGATCGTTCACTGGTGGCCTACTAGACAATATAACTACAAGTATAACAAAGAAGTTATCTTTTTCATCAATACAGACTTGGCTTGGCAGACTATAGAAGACGATCAGACAAATTAATCTAGCTATGAGCATCTCACTATCTTTTTGCACCTTTGTTATTGAAAGAAGAGAACAAGAAAATTGGAGCCTCGATGGTAAAAGTTCATTTGAGGATGATCTTTAGGATTGCCAAAGAATTTTCAACCTCTTCCTAGGTCAATGGATCACCCATGGGAGCAGTGCAATTTTTTTTTAAAAATTTTTTGCCTGTCTTACAATGAAGTCAAACTCACTTGTTATAGGATCAAGCAAGAAGACTGTTTCCATAAAAAGAACCCTAGTTACATAGGTCACAGAGGAGCACGCGAACTGTGATGCCAAGGCCTAATTACTTAGATGATAAAGGTCAATAATCAGTTTGCAATTGGGTAAGGAGGAAAGACGAATGAGCTCCACTGGATTCATTACTAAAGCAGATAATCTTGAACAAAAAACAAGGAAGCACTGATGACTAACGAAGAAACCTCATGGACTTTGGTCTTAGTTGTGCCTTTTTATGTGTTGCATTAGAGCAGAACAGGATCGCAGTCATCGATCATCAAACCAGCTCCTTCCTCCCCAGCGCCAAGAAATATATATCACATGCATGGAACTTAGATGCATGTGTCTCATCAGCTGTACATCACCACAACTAGGTTTGCACTATCAATATCGACCATAACTTGCAGGACAAATTAGCACTAGCGAAACTACGAACAATTAGTTTCAATTCACTAAAAGTTCACTACAAGAATTACAACAGTAGTCACTATCAAAAAGATGAATGATGTACAGAAGCGAGAGAGATCACACACAAGAATTTAAAGAACAAGAATGCCATACCGTGTCTTCGTGCAACATAGGACCCATCAACTTAGAATCTCCCCATCCCAACAGCAATCTCTTTATCCCCAGCCTCCCTACCGATCCTTTCATCACCAGAACACACAACAAACTAAAAGAAGCAATGAAAACCCCGATAATTTTCGCATCCATCGTTTCTTGGATCAATATTCCACCCGCGGTCGATCCTTTTCATCGCATCGGCAGCTCAACCTCCGCATCAAATCAGCTCCCAACACAACACAAGCCATATCCCCATCAGAAACCACATTCAATCTTTGTCAATCGCCAAACTTGAGGCAAGAAACAGAGGAATTATTCTCGGGGTCACCGAAAGAACTCCGAAAAAAAAAACGAAAAAAAAGGAATTCAAGATTTTATTGTGCTTCCGACCTCGGATCGGTGCAACCAAGCAGAAGGGTAAGAATGCTGGCCGCGTGATCACGGGGTGGAAACATAGGGTTTGCTCGTTGGAGAGAGGCGACGAGGACGAGCAGAGGCCGAGGACGGCACGATTAGGGGATTTGTTTATATATTAGTTTAAATCTCCGATGCCGGCATTGGAAAGAGGGAACGAACGACGATACAACAAACAGACGTGCGGAAGTGATCGAATCCGATCGGCTGCAAGTTTGTTAGAGAACATGCTCCTTCCAGTAGCCTTGTTTGACGAAGATTTTGCACACTGTTGAATCGGGTGATATAGATGCCGCGTCGTGGATCGTATTGCAAACTCTTGTTTGCAATGTGGGTTGCGTGAGAGAGTGAGGTTGTTCTAATAAGGTACTTAATCGGGGAAATCGGATTGGGCCTTGTTTTATCATGAATAATTAATTATATGTAACACCGCAAGACATACCCTTCCTCTCACAGCAGTTTAGTTTATGGTTCCCAATGTCTAATTTTGGGATAAACCTCAAATCTTACTGTTAAGATGTTATAGCTAATCTACCATCGGCGCTTGTCACCGTAAAAGAATACGAGAACAGTGTGACTTATTTGATCTTTTTGTTTATAGTTTCGTTCTTGTTGCATTTGATTTGTTTGCACTTATTTGGTGGATCATTTGATGGTTATGTAACTTTAAAAGACGTAAAAGACAATAGCAACCAGACGATCTCCGCATTAAGCACAACCACGTAAAGTCTAATTTGTAAAACAGAGAATTAACCGTGTGGCACAACATACATATCTCTCATGAAGAAGTCTCGCTTCCAGGCAAGAAACTAAAAGACAAGTCCATGGGTACACTAGAAGTTTATGGGCATCATGTTCTTCAAGTTCGCATCAGTCTCCAATGGCAGCACTTGTGCAACCTAACCTCCCATTTAAGAGAATTATTGCACACCAGGGAAAACCAAGTAATTTAAATTTGCACAAAAAAAATCTGCTTTAATGATTCGTAGCCTCTCATGAATGAGGAAGCTTTGATGGAGCTCAAGCTCTGTTAAAAACCAGATGATGGTTCTGATGTTTGGGGAGGTGGTGTCTGTGGTTGTGTCGGGCCTGACAGGGGTAGTCTTGGTCTGGCGTACTCGGCAAAAATAACCCATCCATCGAGAAACTGCAGCCAAATATAACAATGAGAAGATGATCAAGCAGGAAGGGTTGATACGTGGTCAATAAATGATATTGGAATTGCCAAATATAAGTGACCTTAAAGTCATGAATATTTAGTTGCAGCAAGGTGAACCAATGAGGATAGCTAACAATTCATGTTGCATTGACTTAATTATTAGGATCCATTATGGTTGGGTCTCTGTATGTGATGCATAATGTTTGCAACTGACTCTTAAAAATAATATTATGTACATCAATTCTGCTAATAAACTAAGCAAATTCTGCATGTTGCATAATAAAGGGTTAACATAGGTTGAACGCAAGAACCAACATGCCAACTCACCTTGCCGTCCATGCCTTTTATGCCTTCTGCTGCTTCTTCTAATGTTGCATACCTCACAAACCCAAACCCTTTGGAAAACCCAGAAATGCGGTCAGTCACAACCCTAGCTGCAGAAAGTGAAGATAAACTGTTGAATTAGCATCTTATAGATATGATCTCATAAAATTAACTTTCAAAAAGAAAAACATACCATAGACTATTTGCCCAAACTTTGAAAAAGCTTCTCTGAGTCCTTCCGACGTTGTTCGCTTGCTAAGTCCTGCAAATCACTCCTTTGCAAACAGTCAGAGTATAAAAGTTGCAGAGCAAGACACCATCAGACATAAGAATAACAGATTAGCCACAGAAACAAGGAAACGCACTAAAAGCCAACAAGCCAGATAAAAACAAGCTGCACAAACAAATTGCAAAGAAACAAGATAAAGGAACACAAAGTTATGTGGACGCTTAACATCTGTCAATCAGGAAAATTTATGAAGGTCCCAAGTGAAATATGATGCAACTACATATCATTCAATTTCTTCAATGGTTTAAATCTGCTTACATCATTTGTTAATCAAACTACACCAAACCACCCTATGCCCAAAACCTCCTTCCACACGATGAATGGCAAGTTTCCTAGAACAAGCAATTTAAGTACATTGTATCTCCCTATGTTGAAACTTCCAATTTCTACTTCTAGACAAAGCTGAACCTTGCTTTTGGAGGATGTGATTCAATAACATAATGAATATATACATTTTCATTAGAACGTCCCTCTGTGTTGAAGTTTCATCATACACATCATAGATTGACATGACAACTAACATTTTTCATCATACACATCATAGATTGACATGAAAACTAACATTTCTCATGTTGATACAACCATAAAACCTGGATCAAGTATCAATATGACCAATGATTTAAAAAGGCGCCCAAGCACTCGCCTATGCACTCGAGTGAGGCAATGTCTGAGTGCCTCACACAGAAGCTAGGTGACGCACTTTAGTGAAGTGCCGCCTGGGCACTCGCCTAAACCCAAGCGTTGAGGCGCCCAGGGTGAGTGCCCGATTGAATGTAAGCAATCAAACTAGATGGCCAACTCTGGTTCGATTGAACCAACTAAACATTATAGTAAAACCACGCCCCTCCCCTCGGCCCCCGAATCCTAATTCACCACCCCAAGTCACCTTTGGTCCCGCCGAAGGTAGTCGTCGCCATCATTGCTGCTGCCGTCCGCAGATGCATCTATCGTCGTTGTCCTTGTCCAAAGGTTCCTCCATCATCACTGCCCTCTCCTTCCCCACGTTCCACTCGATGACTCCTTCCCCACATTCCACTATCGATGACTCCTTTTCTCACCCTATTTAGCACTACTATTATGGTTACATCTCAGGTGTTAGAGAATTGCAAACATATACAAGACTATTGACGAAGGTAAAAATGAGTGCAAAAGTCTCAAGTTTATCTCCTGCCATTGGTGAAGAGGAAACCTATTTTGATGTAGATGAATAAGAGAAAGAGAAATATGATGATAAGTTTGAGAATGACGATGTTAATTATGATGATGATTGAATTTGATAAAGTTTTATTGTTTTAAGTCTTTTGACATTTTTTGTTATTATAAAATAGATAATGTGACTTGGTACTTTAGATATTTTCAATTTAATATCATATTTTTATTTATTTTATCATATTTATTCATTATATTATTTTTTTATATTTTAATATTTTAAAGTGTTTTGCTTCGCTTTGGTGGGTGCCTAAGCGAGAGCCTAGTGCCTTAGCCGTTTTGGGACCTCGGGGTCATTTGGTGCTTAGCGCTTTTAAAAACACTAAACATTACTAAGCTGGATGATAGGTGAGCATCTGAATCACCCTCCCCCTCCTAATTTTATGCCACTAACATATCTTTTGTGTAAAGAATATGCTACATAACTGGTCCGAGGTCAGTCAATGAGAATATTTTCACTCGATCTTACATGAAATACATTGAATGGATATCGAAACCAATATTTCACCAGAATCCATCATTCACAATGCATCAATCAGATAATAATAACACATTGAATTAATCATCCCTAATTGCTTTCTTAAATCCAACAATGTTTATATCATGTAACATAAACATGTATACAACATTCTAGACTAAAGTAATACTTTACAATTGTGAACTCAAAGGAATGATGCACTTGAATTGCCAATTTCATATATCTACGTGTTCCAACATAGAGGCTTCAAAGTTTTTCCTCAAGTCTTGTTTTCTTTGTTTCTACAAGAATATTTCACACAATCTTTAGAAACCACTAGCTTTTGAAACAAAACACATTTTTTAACAAAAATTAGTTTGAATAAAGTATATTCATGGCCATCAAATTCTCCAACCAATAGTGTCCGCTAACAAAGACAATCCCTAGTCATCATATTTAAGGCACTTGCTATCCTCTAGTTGTAGTGTATTCAGCAAGTACCCTGAATTAACAATGTCGGCTATGTCAACATTGACACTAGGCTGCTTACTAACCATTCATATAGTCAATTGTTATCTTTAATACATGGTAGAACTGCCGAATGATAAGTATCACTAGCTAACTGTTAACTAGTTCCCGTGACACCTTAAAGAATTACCCGACTTTATTACATTATCATGTAACTTAGCTAACTATGGGCAGAACTGGCAGGGCACATCATGCCTCAAGCTGGGCGTTGCCATATTACCCCTTGCCACCTACAGAAACTCGAACATGTTTCTGCTCCAGTGATTTGAAGAAGATAATTTCTCTACAAAGTTGATTACTAAAATTGTTTTTGTCTAACCATCCTTTTATTTGGCTTCCAACACATAAGGTGCTTCTACAGAAATGTTTAAATAGGAGCTTCTTCAATATATGTTATAATGAAAGAAATGTATTTAACTCTTGCAAATAAAATAAAAAAACTTGAAACAATTGCATCAATTTTCTTAAAGCAATATTAGGTTTTCTTGGTCCTAAAACATTTCATTTCCTCAAACCAATGAAGCTTGTGGACGACAACCAACAATCAAAATCAATCCTCTCATGTTACCTTTGTTACAGCTCAAACCTATATTCAACGAACTGTCATAAATGCGAGTCTTTCATAGATCAGTTTCGTATACACAAGCCGCCAAAGTAGGGAAAAGAGTCTTTGACTAGTTTCTGGAAGAAGGGCAAAGATAAACCACTCAACCACACAACAACCAAGAAACTTAAGCACTCATAATCGAGTTACTATGATCAACAGGAAGAAGAGTTAAAGCCCCCATATTATCCCGGACCATCGAATCGTAAAACAGAAAGAACCCTAGTTGCATAGAAGACGGCGAAGAGAAGACATAAAAGAAGAGGAGAGGAAAGGATAAACCAGGGTCTCGCCTGAGATAAAGAGGTTAGTGGAAGGCTCCGCCGGCGGAGCAGCGGCAGCTGGAGTCGGGGGCGTGAAGGCGGAGATGGAGAAGAGGCGCCGGAATCCCGATCGCATCGCCGCCATCGATCCACCGTCGCTCCCGGTCCGATGAGTGGCCCGACTCAGATGATCCCACCTCGACCTTTATAGCAAGGGCAGTGAAAGCGTCGACCGCCTGTTATACCCACGTCAATTTACTAAATCGCCCCCATCAAAACTCTGGTCGACGGGGCGATTTACTAAATTGCCCCGTCTATGTTATTCATAATATATACATATGTATATGTATATATACATATGTATATATATACAAAAAAATACTGCTTTTGACGGAATTGATGTGGTTTTATATGCAAATAAATTATGAATGAATATATTAGAAGGTGAGTTTATAGGCACTTTTTGGGTACATCCAAACACACACAGTAGAGGATTCTTTAGTGGTAGCATCTCAATCTATCTATGCTCTCTTGAGCAGGACAACTAAGATTGCTGCAATTGCCAGAGCCATGAAGGATGCACCCGTAGCAAAGTTGACTGATGGCCTATCGTCTTCATGGCTAGTCTTTGTGTTGGTTGAACTGGAAGCTCCTGCTGAAATCCCCAAAAGTTCTTGAAGGAAGCTGGATATATTTATTGATCACTGTTTCCACCACTTTATGCTTAACATCATGCACAAAGTCCGCGATCACCGATCTTCCTGTTGCTTCAGCTGCCGAAGAAACTAAAGATACATCACAAGTTCATTTCAAGTTGATATGTTAATAGAAGTGAATGCACACTCACTTGACATGTAAGTTCTGTAGAATTCCATGACTTTCTCATTCTTCATTATGGCATCCCAAACATTCTTGTTGGAAGCAAGCTAAGCAATAACACCCTGCACAAAGAACCATATAAATGAATTGCAAGGCACAGAAAATTCGTGGATGTTTAATTCAAACAATTAAACAGAACTTAAAATGTTGGAGAAAAGAAATATGGAATTGGTGATATCACAAAGCACATTCAGATCCTTACGAACGTTCTCTACACAGAAATTCCATCTGACTGGATAGTAAATCTTATTTAATTTATCATAAATTCCACCATTGGTAATGTTTCAACAGTATGACAACATACAATTCTGCAAACAAAATCCATAAGCAAGTTACAATTCTGCTAATGATAAAAGGTTGAATCCTCGGGCTCATTGTTACAATCCCAGCTGGATGACTTCTTAAAGTTAAATGACTTCTATGTTATTAGTCTGTCTTGCACATTGTGATTGAAAACCTCGAGATTTCTGAATATTTCACTCGAGATTTGAAAACCTCGACTTGGTGGCAAGAAATAGATACTGGTGTCCACTTTTGTACCAAATAACAATAAATTAAGTTAAATATTATGCCACAATTAGCAAGGAAATTGTGGACTTGCATCAGTTTGATGCAACAGATGTTCTCTTTAATTGAGCATTTGGAAGATTTTATAGAATTACACTACAAGCTTGATCGCTTCTTTGTCTATAGAATAACTTCTTCAAGGAAGAACTAGTGCCTGCATACCGAAAGAAGACACTTGCAGTCACCCAAAACAAAAAAACATTTACGTTAAGTAATTCATGGTTGATACTAAACATATAA
Organism: Musa acuminata AAA Group; assembly: GCF_036884655.1. NCBI lineage: Eukaryota > Viridiplantae > Streptophyta > Magnoliopsida > Zingiberales > Musaceae > Musa > Musa acuminata. Next base: position 4,951,041 of record NC_088356.1, read on the forward strand.
ACGTCTAACTAATAGATACATAATCCTAAATAAATACATCATGAGTTCAAGTGCAGAATTGAAACTCTGTAAAATGTGTTCTTGATTATCTTAAAAAAGCAAAGCACAATTCTGTGCCATTATAAGACTTCAGACTATGCTCAATTTACTTCTTGGACAAAATGTATACACAAAATTTAGGTGGAAAGGCAACTGGTCCAAAATTTAAAGTGAAAAATCATCATTAACCCTTACAAACCAACAGAAGCAAATATAGAGTGCACTATTAAATGTTAGTTCAATGCATTATAAACCAATGATTTCTAACTAAGTCTGCATTAAACTCCTTGACATGCCCTTACAAATTAACAGAACTAAGACTGCATTAAAGTAAGACTGCATTTAACTAAGTCTGCATCAGATTAAGTCTGGACTAAACTGCATTAATTAATTAACAGAAGTAAAATAAAAGAGTGTATCCAAAAAATAGGTTGACATGCCTTCTTTGAATGTATCAAATATAAAATATTGCCTTTTTCACAAGCTCGAGCATATTAATTCATAGATAACACATCTCAAAGTTTGAATGACTGTCCATGGAAGACCGATGAATGCTATAGTTGACAAGGTGAATCAGCCAGAATAAGTGGTGTGAGAAGAAAAGAGACAAAGGTGACAATAAAAAGAGATTGACTGCTCTTGATTTAACTAGTGATATTGCCTAAAAAACTCAATTGTTATAAAAAAACAGTGAAGCTGATCCAAACAGTTACGACATTGTGGAATGTTGTTCAATATCATTGATTACCATTTACAATCTCTTAAAATCTCTCAATACATGTTATGTAGTACTCAAAATATTTCAGTCATATTAACACAGCTACCCTATCATTCAGTGTAAAACACTAACTTTATATCTTATGCAATAAATTAACAGATAATCACAAAAATGCTCAAGGAAAACAAAATCCATCACCAAGTTCGTGCAGAAGTGCATCATAAATTCCTAATATTGTTGCATTCTTTTGAACCTGAACTTCCGGACTTCCTTGCAGCAGTGAAAATGCTCGAACAACATGTCCCTGCATTGATGGAATAATCCCTGAGGCTTCATGGTGGGCAGACATATGAGGAACTTCCGTAGCAGGGAAATTGGTGCTTGGAGAGAAATACACTCTGCAATAAAATCAAACAATTAGTAGACTATCCTTACCAGAGAGGACCCTAAAATAGTTGTCTACATCCCTTTCATACATCAACGCTTATCTCCAATTTACTGGTCATTCTTGCACTAAGCAATACATTTAAACCGGCAATCATTTAGGGAAATTTCATGCCCTGTATGCTGTTGTCGCAAGAGCTTAACCATATGAATTATCACATACTGCATGATTGAGCCACTGATATCAATCAAATTAGATGCAAACCCTAAAGGAAATTTCCGCGGCTAAACCGTCGAAATTGAAGCGAAGCAGTGTCAATTGTGTTAAAAGGAGAATCTTTTATCAGGTTTATTTGAAAGAGGGACGGGGGACGAAGGTTACTTCTCGAGGGCATCTTTCAGATTGGAAGTGGCCTCCAGCGTCGGGATGGGCCCGAACACGAGCCTTGGGGCCGGATGCAGCGAATCGGGGGCGAACCCCTGCTCCTCCTCCTCCCACCCACGCCGTGGAGATAGTAGCCGCCTTGTGGAGGCACTTATCGGATGAGGTGATGGACATCGACGGCCCTCCTTCGGCTGCCGGCGGCACGGGGGAGGCGGTCAAAGAGGCCGGCTTGGGAGCCCTCCCGGCAGGCATCGCTGCACGGCCGGCGAGCGGGCCGACCGATCGGTAGCCGCCGAGGGACGCGGCCTTCGCGGCGGTCCTCATGGATCCTCCACCAATTTCCTTGAGACGCGCGCTCCCTCTCTCTCTCTGTCTCTCCCCCTTTATACTCGGGGAAAAGGTAGAGCACCCCTTGGAGCACGACAAAAGACGCGACCAAGCATGCGACGAGCGACGCGCTATCGAGGAAGTGAGAGTTCACGGCAGCGCGCCTTTCGGCGGACGCCGCGGCAGCCTGTCGTGAGCTGGGCTGTTGGGTGAGTCGGGGAACACCGAAGCATCTCCGGGTGGCTTCGTTCAGGGTTCGCCAACGACACGACAGCGGAAGCCCGTGGGACAACGTTTGGCGTCCCATCGACGTGCCTGTGAGAAGACAAAGTAGGTCATCAGTTACCGGCAATAGTAAACCGAATCGAAGAACAAGAATCTCCGGCGATTTAGGATGTTGAAACAGGGCAAGGAATCTTGCAATCTGGATCCCGCGATCCATCGGGCACGCCGTGGAACATCAAGATTCGACGACAGCTTCTGCAACATGTCTGCTGCATGATTCAAGATGCCATCAATCATCCATGGAAGAGAGAGAACAAAGTATTAGCTGCACGAAGGAGCTGACAACGCAGGAAGCTTCCATGTCTAAGATTGATAGATCGATGCACGATCATCGTCGAACAGAACATTATTCACACAGAATAAATGCATGGAAGAGTCGCAAATCTAAGTTGGTGAGGAGACACTAAAGGTTTCTCCTTTTCGACAAACCGAAAGGTCCGAGCCGTCTGATCAAGAACTATTTTATTACCGGGGACCGCGTGTCGGCGTCTGATAGCCTCACGTGAGACTTCCAAGGTAGATCCAATGACTTATGTCCACCGACCACAGTGTTGCTGACCGCTCGATTAAGAAACGCGTCATCGTGATGCGTGCGCCTTTTCTTCGCTTCCCGAAGCAGTCGGTCTAATAACTAACTAAAATGGCGCACCCACCACCGCGGCGCCACCCAGTGCTCCTCTGTCATCAGCCATCCCCAGTTCCTTTCACATCCGGAGGATCCAGTTGTGCTTCCTCTGTCGCTTGTGGAGGCGGCCGTGTCTTTCTCTCTTGTCCACTGACCACCCTTCTCCAGACACTAAAATATGGAGCCAACCTGCTCAAGAGACCACCGTGGCGGAACCATCATGGATGATGCCACTGCCTGCCCTCGTTAAGAAAGGCCTCTACGAACCATTTCAGGACCTCTGTCCTTATATAAAGGCCTTGAGGCACTAAGCTCTCTCCCGCAAGATCTCCAGACCCGAAGCTCCTTGTTTCGGTACCGACGCATACTGCTCCAAGCCAATGGCTCGCTTGCTTCTCTTGGGCTTGCTAGTTCTGGATCTCGCGGCAACGCTAGCGGTGGCTAGGCCGACGCCGGCGGAGTCCACAGTCACCGCACTGGATCTCGGCGGGCCTCACTCGGCCATTGCGCCATCCCAGAGCGCGAGCCCAGGCGTCGGAGAGTCGGGAGTCGCCGGCGCACCGGAGGGAGCGGCGCGCATCGGGAAGCGCCACCGACCCTTCGACAAGTCGATCGCCGGGGCGGAGGTGATACTCGGAGGGCTCGCCACCGCCATCTTCGCGGCAATCTTCGCCTACATTCGAGTCACCAGGAAGAGAAGCTCCGAGAACAAGGTGTGAGCTTGCAGTGGCTTTTACCTCCTTGTGAAGTGGGGGGGTGTCCGAAACAGAGGCATTAACACTCATGTAATGTTTCGATATGTATAGAAAGTGACAGACGAAATGATCTATAGAAACAATGAAACTATTTTTCATCCCTCGCATCGACAAAAACATGATAGAGTGATACTATTTCTGTGTGGAGTCCGCAGCAGCAAAATAAGGAGTTGTGAGGAAGGAAAAATAAAAATAAACCCGATAATAAGAGGGTATAAATATTTTATTATTTTTAAAAAGGATTATCAATAGTAAAAAAAGATTTTTAGAAACTAATAATTGATGCCAGCAAAGTGGAAGGAGGGCGGGGTGACTACCGAAACTACGGAGAAGTGCAGGAAGACGTGTTTGCAGAAGAAGAATAAGTTGAGCCAAAGACGCTTATTGAAATCGGGGACCAGATTGCTTCAGCTCAACAGTTTTAGAGGGGAAAGGAAAGTGTGTGAAGTCGAAGTCTGCGAGAAATTTCAATTTCCTTCGTGGAGAGGAAAGCAAAGGAAGGAGAAAGTTCAGATCGTTGAAGGTTGACGAAAAGGAAGCTGAAGACTAATGGCGAGGCTACCTCTGTACGCTATAACCCTCTTCTGTTGCTGTGTGCCTCAGATGACAGACTAACGCCGGGGAATTCATCTCCCTGAACGAGACTGTGGTCTCCGATGGTGGAGCCTTTGCGTTAGGCTTCTTCTCGCCTACGAATTCCACTCAACAGTTTCAGTTCCCTCGGAGGGATATTGAGGAGAGTGTGGAGTCAAAGCCTGCGAGAAATTTCAATTCGCTTCGTGCATGGGGAGAAGGAACCGTAGCTTTGTACTTGGAGGAAGCTCGGATCGTTGAAGGTTGACGAAAAGGAAGCTGAGGTTTAGGAACATCTTAGTCGGGAGACTAGGTGACTTGGGATTGTCCTGGGTCATTGAACGAATCTTAGTATCACATCGATGTTTGTGACGAGGTGGATGCATCCACGTATGAAAAGATTGGTTATTGGCTCTCCTGAATGAAAATATTATAAGTCGGATGGAGGACCTCCTTGTTCAGAGTGTTTATTGGTGAATATTCCTACGACAATAAGCTCTCCTTCTAATGTAAAAATATTAGAAAAAAAAATCGTTGATATCTTGATCAACCTAACATGGTCTAGACCTATATGCGAAGAGCAAAAACATCAAGCTCTTAAGGTACCACTTGTACAAAGATCAATGTTAAAAGAGATTTTTCGATTCAATACCTTTGACGCTTAAGTTAGTAACATGAAGTGTGTGAGTATGGATACGAGTGATAAAAAAAAGTCATATTTGTTGAAGATAGTATTCATATATATAATCATAAAAAGATAAGAAGAAACTTTATGAGTATTTTTTTTTAGTTATAAAGGACAAGAAAAAAGTTTATGATTTTCTAATTTAAATATTTGTTCACGTAGATAGATAGGTAATGGAGTGACCTTCGTTTTTTTTAACTTTTGACACTACATGCAAATTATACGTTGACTGATAATTCATCGATAATGTATTAATTATCACTAGTGAAGCATTGGTTCGATTTTACAGCGTTGATTGGGGGCATCGAGGGCGATCCCAAGTTGGATCCAATGCTGCACGATAGAGGCCGAACGATGCAAGAGAGCATGCGATGACGGTGCTGAACCTCTCGTTGGAGGAGATCGACAAGGGGCGGATCACAACGACGAGCGTGATTAAACTACTAGTTTACGCGATGCGGATGCGGACATCGATCACGAAGTGTGTCGGGCGGGATCGAGGCGTGAAGAATGATCCCACCGCCGGTGGTGCTTCTGGTGGTGGGGTCGAGTCGGGGCAAGATGGACGCCCTCGCCACGCCCTACAAGCTATGCCCCAAGTAATGGAATCCATCGAGGTTTTTCTGAACACCAATATTATAGCTCCGTAAAGCCAAGAATGGCATCGAGGTTTTTTCAAACGATCATACATTTCGCTTCCACTTGAAGGGCAGACACTACCTCGATCGATGAGATGAACAAAGTGAGGGTGTACAGGAGGAGGAGAAGAGATAAAAGAGCCATCTTGTCCTCGTCACATTGCCAATCAGATTTAATTAAGCTAAAATTATATCAAATCAAATAAAGAAATCACATCAATTATTCCATGCTCATCCTCATTTATTCCGTCACAAGTGTCTCCAACTATATATAATACCTCAGTGACAATCTTTTGTCAAACTCACTACTGCAAGTTGTGATAACATCGACAGTCTCATCATGTTGTGACCGTCATGTGTCAGACCTGAAGGCAGAATGCGAAGTCAAACAATACACCAAGATAGATTCACAAACAAGTGAATTTTCTAAGCTAGAATGATCTCGAGAGAAATATTAACATGACAAGAGAGTCGAACACCCAACACAGACCTCTGCTTGCTTGTTGGTGTCTCTGCTCGACATATTTTGAGATGGGTCTCTAGCGTCCTTCTGCAGCTGTGACGGTCACGTTGTTGTAAGAATACACCTGGTAGGTGTCATCTGGTGGATGACCTGTATCTGGATTCAGGTTTCTTTGAATTGTAAAGATGGGTTGTTTGGGTGCTGCAGAGATTGTGGCTTCTTCGTTTTCCAGCATGAAAACAACTGAAGACATGGCTGGGCGATCACTGGGGCTGTCTTGCACGCACAGCAGGCCGACATGGATGCTTCGCACCACCTCCGCCCGAGCGCATGAGCAGGCAATCGATGGGTCGACGTAATCCTCTGCGTTGCCTTCGTTCCACAGTTGCCATGCCTGAATCATTGCAGGTCCAAAGTGAGCGGCAGAATCCATAGCTAAGCATCAACAGATGTGGGCGTCAACTCACGTAAGCCAGGAGATTAGGGGAGTCCATGGCGAGGGGAAAGCTGCTGTTCCGGAAGCCGCTCACGATCTCCAACAGCAGCACGCCGTAGCTGTAGACATCCGACTTCACGGAGAAGAGCCCTTCCATTGCGTATTCGGGAGACATGTAGCCACTGAAACGCACGTCACCACACATCAATGGCATTCATGCTTAATTAGCATCTACTCACTTCCATGGACGATGATGAAGCTTACTTACTATGTTCCGACGACTCTGTCGGTGTTGGCTTCGTCCTGGTTGCCGCCAAAAATCTTTGCCAGGCCGAAATCAGACACCTTGGGGTTCATCTCTTCGTCGAGCAGAACGTTGCTGGCTTTTAGATCCCGGTGAATTATCCGTAGCCTCGAATCCTGGTGAAGATAGAGAAGCGCTCGAGCGATCCCCTTGATTATGTTGAATCGCTTCCCCCAGTCAAGCTTTGTTTTCTGGGTTGGATCTGCTCAAAGAGCTATCAGGCACAACCTATCTGGAATTCTCAGTGACTATAAGAAAGTGAAAGAGTATGACGAACCAAAGAGGAGGAAATCCAAGCTTTTGTTGGGCATGTACTCGTAGACCAGTAGCTTCTCTTCCCCATGGATACAGTAAGCAAGAAGCTTGACTAAGTTCCTGTGCTGTAACTTGGCAATCAAAATGACCTCATTTTTGAACTCCGACAAACCTTGCCTAGATCCTCTCAAGAGTCTTTTAACAGCAATCTCTTTTCCTCCTGGTAGGTTTCCCTGAAATTATATATATATAAATATATATATTTAAATCAACTTCATTGTCATCATTGATATCCTTCAACATAGGATATCTAATGGACATCGAGGAATCCATCTGCTCACAAGGAAGGTCATCACCTTTTCATCTTCTTTCTTATACACTATATAAAGTAACATATATAGTGAGGTTGATGACAAAGGAATATTTGTAGTGAAGCTTTATATACCACAAGAAAAATTGAGGTCAAACACTATGAAGAATTCAACATTACGATAAATTCAGGTTTAATACTTACCTTGTAAACTATGCCAAAACCTCCTTTTCCCAGCTTATTTGACTCGGAGAAATTGTTTGTGGCCAAGAGTATGTTCTCAAAACCAATTAGCGGAAGTTCTGGACCTCGATGAGGCTGCCCTTCTATGAATTCGTTCGAGCCAGAGATGTTGTTTGCAAAATCTGTACTTGAGCTCAGATCACATAGTAGTTTTCCTTTCTTTTGATCCTTGAAGACACCTGGTTGGGCACTTGAGTCAATTAACTTCTCATAGCTGATCAATTTGGTTCCTAAAACTTGTAGGGACACAACTTACCAAATACCTCACTGAACTTCCATAAGATAAAGATGCAAGCCAAAGAAACGATAATCGCAGAAAGAGATACTATAATTACTATCCTCCTAGTCTTCGTCTTGCTTCCTGACGTTCCTGTTTACAGAAATAACTTCAGATGCATATTCTGAAACAAAGTCTGATAAGCATTGTCAAGTGAAAGCTCCTAAGAATTCAAGATGGTGCAGCATGTCTTATTATGACTGTAGGTCAGCCAGGACGATGCAGTGTCCAGGTTCATTACAGGAACTATGTGATCGTCTAAAAGGAAAAAAAAATCCATTGTAGATAGCAGAAAGAATAGCAGCTATATGTCAGTGGAAAGCTCAGTTTCCTGCAGTGATCAATATGTATTCATGCTCCACAACCTCAGCAAGACTACCACATACTACCACCAGTGTTGCATTGAAGCAATAATATCCAAAAGGAAAGAGATAAAATGCATACCTAAACTGATATCCATTAGGCGCAAATAGAGATCCTCCCCACCACTGCTTAACATCTCAGTATCTATCAACTCTCCCACCCAAATCAAGCACCTTGAGATCGTTGAGTTTCCCGTGGTCACATCAGGATAAGCATAAGCCGTACAGGAACAATTGGTTAGGCATGCAGTTCTGCAGTCTCCGATGTTTCTGTTCCCAAGTAACACAAATTGGTCTGGCAATTTCATGCCTTCAACTCTCAGAAATCCATCTCCATCACCACACCTCAATGCCTTCTTTCTGATGCAACCAGCCGAGAAGTTCCCAGTCTCCCAGTCACTCTGAACCTTGGGCTTAAATCCTTCCATACATTTGCATGCTGGCACTGATTCAGTACTATCACAATACGCGAATTGACCGCACCATCCATATGTTTCACACTTGTAATTTGGCACAGACGAGTTCTTCGTCCAATTCTTGGAACGATTATCCCAAATCAGTAACTCAATCTGTCCTAAATAGTTTAATGTGTATCTAATATACAATGATGCATCTGAGACACTTAGTGTGATGAAGACCTCATCATCATATACTAGCATTGTTAAGTATGCCACCGCGGTGTTGATTGCCCGTGATCCGGTGAGCATTTTCCCAATCAACACTTGGCTTCTCCTGTAGAGCTTTGTCCCCGACCAAATCAGGGTCTGGATAGAAGTGCTGGAATTAATTCCAAAGGAGAAATTCCCTGGTGAGGGGTCGTTTGCGTCCTTCCAAGATGTAAAGTACCTGGCTGAGTGTTTGCGGTAACTGTACCGGATCTTCATACCTGGAACGAAGGTGTCCGTAGGATGATCAAAGCTCTGCCACAGTATATTATGACTGTTTGCTCTAAGAACTAGATTTCCTGAGTTGTACAGCACTGCCGCTGTGTCATTGCCTGGTGTGCCAAAGCCTGATAAATTTGATGACCAGAAGATGCCACCTTCTGAGTCCACGATGACGAGGTTGCTGTCATCAGAGATTCGAAGAGTCGCAGAGGAATCATTGATCGGCTTCTCTCTGTTGGCAACCCATATGACTGTCCTTTGAGGGATGTTGTACCACACCCCGGCATAGAAATTACCAGTGGAATTTGTAGGAGAGAAGAAGCCGAACACAAATTCTCCAGCATCGGAGACCAAAGTCTCATTCAGGGAGATGAATTCCCCGGGAGTGAGTCTGTCATCTGAAGCACCAAGCAGTAGAAGAGATAGAGATGGTAACAAGAATATTGCAACGTACGGTGGTAGCCTCACCATCAGTCTGCAGCTTCTTTTTGTGAACCTTTATGCATTTGAGCTTCTTGCAAGTAGATAGCTAGGATTTCTTCTTTTCGCTTTCTTTCCTCTCTATGAAGGGACTTGAAAACTGCTTGCAGATTTTTAACTCCATACTTTAAGCAGTGATCAAATTGTAGTTGGTGGGTGCTAACTTGCCCTGTTTTGTTCACACATGCTAATGAACAATCCAAACAGTTAGCCAGGTCTCAGAACATCAAACCACAGGATTGGCATCTTCGTTCTGCAAGAATCTCAAAATCTGACCATCAGATTGTCACAAGAAGACAGTGCAAGAAGAGTGCATGACAAGCAAAATGACCCCTGCACCATGTCCTCACTTTGATCACAGCAGCCTTATTGGACTCTTCTCATAGCAGAGAAAGGGATTAGTCCAGCATACTGATCCAGGCATGCCCCACTTGATTGCTGGCATTGACCAACCAAGAAGGTTCTGACCTGATCGATCATTTGAGTGAATGTAGAAAGATCGGACACAAGAAGTGAATTGCAACTTCCTTGTTTGACTCTGCAGCTGGAGTTTGCTTTAAACCATGAGAAGTGAATTGACTCGATGGAAATTTGATTCAGGAAGCCTACCGAAGTGCCAAATGAACAGCTGATAGAAGTCCAAACCTGGGATCATCAATCTTGGTGTGCAACCTGAAATGAAAAAGTGATTGTTTGAACAACAAGAGATTAGATCTTAGTATTTGCATTTTGATCCTTGTGTGTTCTTTGAGATGCCATCAAAAGGTGGAACATCAAAAGTTTCTGTTTGCTTTGACCTCATCCAGAATGTTACCTATCTCATTTATGTTCTCCTTTTTAGAGTATCAAAAGATGATATCATGATCAAAAGTGGGATAAATAAACGCAAGACTCCCAGAATTTGACTGTGTTCATGTTTAAGACAACCATATGCACCAAAAGATTAACCCCAAGTCCCCAAAACCAAATCAGAACCATGATAACATCATTCTTCACATGGAACATCAAGATTCGACGACAACATCTGCTACATGATTCAAGATGACATCTATCGTCCATGGAAGAGAAAGAACAAATAATGAGCTGCAGCAACAGAGCTGACAACGTAAGTAGCTTCCATGGACATGGCCACATGTCAGTTGGTGAGCAGACAATGTTCCTCATCCAACCGACAGCCATGACATGACATTCGCATGCTAAACACTAATAATCTTCAACGCTCGATTCTGATTTTGACCCCTTTTTCTGAAGTATAATGAATATTAATTTATTATTTTTATTATTATCATTTAGGACTTGAAGATTGAAGACAGTAGAAAAAGGTTCAGGTGTCGTCGGTTGACTGCGACCAACGAGAGCTCCGATGGCATCAAAAATCGTGTCCTTTCTGAGGAAACGAAAAGTAAAGATTATTATTATTATTATTATCGCAGTCTTGACGTACGATGTTTACAGTAAATCAAGTGGCTGATGTCCACCGATCACAGTATTGTTGACCGCTCGATCCCGAAACCAGAGAAGCGCGTCATTGTGATGCGTGCTTCTCGTTTTCCTCTTCTCCCAGCAGTCTTATAATTAACTTATATTTTACATTAGATTGTCTGATGTATCTTGATGGATATTTAGGTAATCCTTTATAGTAAAATTTTAATATCATTACTTGCGCAATCGATATTGATTATATGGGGATTCATACTTCTTCCGAACTTAATCATGATTACGATGAGTCGAATCTAATATATGATTAGGTCTAATCAATTCAAGTTTATGTCGATGTATTAATCATGTATTAATCATATAATGCTGAGGTATTAATCATGTGATATTATAGTGACATCTATATGGTGTCAATCATGTGACACTATAGTAATATCTATAAGGTGTCGATCATATGATGATGCAGTGTCCATTACATAATATTATAGCGTTAGCTCATATGGAGTTGATTACATAGCATTAGGGGGTAACTAATATAAAGATAAGAAAGCAATCAACACCTTAATGTCCCATCGTCAATATTTAAACACCATGCGACCAATATACCATGGCATCTCGGAGTAGTGCCATGCCAACTCCTCGACATGAGGTAAAATTGATTGGACATTATCATATCCGATCATGATTAAGTTCATAAGAAGCATGCATCTCTGATAATCGACATTGATCGTGGGAATAATGGCGAGGCTACCTCTGTACGCTATAACCCTCTTGCTATCATCTGCATCTCATCTGTTGCTGTGTGCCTCAGATGACAGACTAACGCCCGGGGAATTCATCTCCCTGAACGAGACTTTGGTCTCCGATGGTGGAGCCTTTGCGTTAGGCTTCTTCTCGCCAACGAATTCCACTACCGATATCTACGTCGGCATGTGGTACAACGACATCCCTGAGAAGAAATCGTAGCTATCTACTTGCAAGAAGCTCAAATGCACAAAGGTTCACAAAAAGAAGCTGCAGACTGATGGTGAGGCTACCACCGTACGTTGTAATCTTCTTGGTATCATCTCTCTCTCTCTTCTACTGCTTGGTGCTTCAGATGACAGACTAACGCCCGGGGAATTCATCTCCCGGAACGAGACTTTGGTCTCCGATGGTGGAGCCTTTGCGTTAGGCTTCTTCTCGCCAACGAATTCCACTACCGATTTCTAAGTCGGCATGTGGTACAACGACATCCCTGAGAAGTCGGTCATATGGGTCGCCAACAGAGAGAAGTCCATCACCGATTCCTCCGCCACTCTTCGGATCTCCGACGACAGCAACCTCGTCGTGGTGGACGCCAAAGGAGGCCTTCTCTGGTCGTCGAATTTAACCGGCCTTGGCGCGCCAGGCAGCGACGCAGCGGCGGTGCTGCTCGACTCAGGAAATCTAGTTCTTCGAGCAGACAGTAACAGAATTTTGTGGCAGAGCTTCGATCATCCTACGGACACTGTGCTTCCAGGCATGAAGATCCAATACAATTGCAGCAGCCACTCCGCTATATACATCACATCTTGGAAGGACGCAGACGACCCTTCGCCGGGGGATTATTCCCTCGGCGTCGACCCCAGCACTTGTCTCCAGTCACTTCATTTGGTGGAAGTCAAAGCCCTACTGGAGAAGCCAAGTGTGGACCGGGAATTTCTTTTACGGAGATCGAGTGCAAAACCCCAACTCTGTGGGATGCATAACAGTGATAAAAGAGGAAGATATGATGTCCGTGACACTAACTGTTTCTGATAGATCTCCTCGTACCCGTTACACAATGAACCACTCGGGACGGAAGGAGTTAACTTTGTCTCTCGCTGGGAAAGGTATGGATGTGATTCGGTCAATCACTACTATAAAAAGAGATTATTATAAATGTCTTAGCAAAATATTCGTAAGTTATAAAATATTTAAAACTAATTTTAAAGTCTAGACCCTAGACCCTTATTTATAGTTATAATATGAGATAATAAACTTGATTTTTTTTGATGTGAGACTATATGAGATTTGACACATGGCAAATGATGATCATATTTTGAATACAGTACATGCATCTGAAACTCTTTCTGCAATCAGGTACACCAAGCAGAAAGAGCAAGACAAGGAAGGTGGCAGTTGCAGCATCTCTTTCTTCAGCACTCTTTTCTTTGGCTTGTATCTTCGAGGTGCGGTAAGGTACTAAAAGGTAGGTATGTCGATCTCTCCTGTTATATGCAAGTTCTAGCAACCAAATCGTGTAAAGGAAAGAAGGAAAGAACATACTCCTAACAGATGTCAATTAACCTTGACCTATATCCACGGATGAAAGATGAGCAAATCTCTACTATAAAAGAGACTATTATAAATGCCTTAGGAAGATGTTCCTAGGCCATAAAACACCCGAAAATACTAAACAAGAAAAGCCTAAAGTAAACAATTAGGTTTTCTTGTGGTGCCACATGTGGTGCTTTTGACTTCAAAGCCCAGAGCCTTATTTATAGTTCAAATAGGAGATAACAAGTCTGATTTTTTCGATGTAGGACTATGAGACTTGCCAAAATAACAAATCTCCATCTTGGCATGTCCCAACAAAACTTGCTCCACCTTCTTCATAAAAGCCCAAACGGGCAATCACCAACAACGAACACCAACCAAGTCCAAGCACTGCTTGAACTTGTAAACTGGAAGAGGCTTTGTAAGCATATTGCTAGTCATAGGTGCCCAGCAAGCCAATCACGTGAGTGATGACACGTGTGACTTGATACATAATCTTTTTGCTTATTATATTTTGGCGTATATCACTTTATAACTATTGCATATGTGCATATATATATATTGTGATGTCCTTGGATTTATGCAATGGGAATCGGATCGTGATGAGATCACGATAATGAGATCGATTCACCTTTAAACACATATCCTAAATAATCTCAGTCATATGTTACTCGAGAGGGACATCGTGATAACCGGACAGACTGGTGTGTTGTATACTCATCCATATGATGGATGCAGCTGGTCTCATAGCTGCTCGTATAGGGACACTAGGGATACAGTACAGGTGCTCATTAGAGAATGAGTTCACTGATTGATTCGCTTAGGGAATGCTGGATGGTTGATGATGCCTTATTGTCAGACATCAATTCCGTAGTCCTAGTGGTGTATCTGGTCCTTAGACTTGAGACACCAAGGATGTCATGTATGAGTGCTCCACTCTTTGATACCAGACTTATAGGTTTGGTTGTCCCAGATCTAGTACAACTGGTCATTGGGAGTGGTAGTCGACCTTACGAGGGCTATTGAGTGTTGATAGAGGATCATCCACTCTCGGCGTCATGAGAGGAATATCCCATGTGTTCTCGCTCAGACAAATCCCTGGCCAGGGTCATTCGGGTTGAGAGAGGAAGAGTTCTCTGAGAGAATCCGATTAGAGCGAGACTCGAGTAGAAACCGTATGGGTCTGACAGCACCATGCTCGATATACGGTCTCTGGGATATTAGAGGGATGAGAGACTATAGGTACACGGTAACTGAGGATAGACATGTCCAATGGATTGGATTCCCCTGTATCGTCTGGGGACTACAGCGTAGTGGCCTAGTACATCCTTAGTCGATGAGTCGAGTGAATTATTACAGAGATAATAAATCACTGAGTTAGAAGGAGTTCTGACAGGTATGACTCACGGTCAGCTCGATATTGGGCCTAGAGGGTCACACACATATGGTAGACATTGCGATGAGTAGAGGTTCAGATATGAGATATCCGACGGAGCCCTTGTCTTATTGGATGCAGATCCAATACCCACTAGGGGAGGACCCATTAGGGTTTGACAGGGGACCTCTATAAATATGAGGGATTCAGAGCCTCATAAGCTAGAGCCTTTGCTTGCCTCTCTTATTCTCCTCCCCCTCTCCACCTCAGAGTAGGCCTGGAGTTTTGAGGAGCGCTGTCGCAGCCCTGCTGTGTGGATCACCGCTAGAGAGGAGGACGCTTGACCTCCTTCACCCTCTCCTAAGGATCTGCAAGGAAACAGGGATATACGATCTCCCTAGGTAACACAATCTAATCTATACGCAGTTTTAAGTTTCGTGGATTTTGCGCACCAATCTTCGCACGACGACGAACATCTCTTTGGGAATTGAGGATTTTGTTTTCTTATTCTTCCGCTACGCCTATGATGTCGCCCCCAAGATTTCCCAACAGTAGTATCAGAGCCAGGTTGTTCGTGCGAATGATTGGTTTTGAACTGCGTGTGTTGTGTTTAGGAAGAATTTTGACGACAAAATCGTTGACGCAAAAACAAGGAAGGGCAGCAACAGTTGCTACCCTCGATCTGCGTGCATGCAGCGTAGCTGAAGGCAAGCAGCACAGGGGCTGCGTCTGCAGCAGCCGGCCGGCAGCCTGCTTGCAACAGGCTTGCATCCGGCCGGCGGCCTGCTTGCAACAGGCTTGCATCCGGCGGGGCTGGCAGCTCGGGGCAGAGGTGCCTGCGACCGCTTCTCCCGCAGGGTGAGGCGCCGCAGCTCCCGCGGGCGAAAACCCCCCCCACAGGGGCGGCCGCCCGGTGGGACAGCACCGCCTACGGGCATTGCCCCGCCGGCAGAACCGCCCGCGGAGGCGGCGGTGCCCGTGGGGGCGCCCACCTGCAGCGGCAGCGCCGCCAGCGGGCGTGCCGCCTACAGGCGCCGCACAGGCCGCCGCCAGTAGGGTGGCGACGACGGGAGCAGTAAGAGGGAATTAGGGTTTTGGGCAAAAAAACAATTATGCCCTTGTGAATTTGAGAAATTCCAGTTTCTGTCTTTTGTCCAAAATATGAAAATACCCTTAGGAATTGAGAAATTTCCTACATGTCCCTGATTTCAGAAAATATTAATTAATTAAAAAGTTTAGTTGATTATTATTTTTATTATTATCTATCAGTCCTACATGATGATGATTATTTATACATGTGATGTATGATGTGTGGACGGATGATCATGGACCGTGTGATATGTGTACTTGTGATTATTATTATTGAGGTCTGCGAGCCTCCATTATATTTCTCATTTATTGTCGGGCCTGCGTGCCTATGATTAAGTTGTAATCACATGAGGATGCGCAGCAGGAGAGTGGATGCGATAGTGGGACCCACGAGACGGATGATCGCGATGCATGAAGATGCATCAAGATGTCGACGGAACCGACGAGGACGAGATGGACGATCACAGGGTATAGAGATGCACCGTTGCACACATAGATCTTGATGTGAGTGATTAGGCCTACTAGCTCGGGCCTAATCACATTAGGTTGTGGTCCATGATCATCTGGTGTGATTGCTAATACACATACTAGATATGTATATATATTTGCATGCGATGTAGATATATATTAAATATGTATATGTGTGACATGTCATATTAGGAGACCAAATCATAGAAACATCTCTCAATAATATTAAGTCGGTAAACGTGAGGCAATTAGATTGACCCACGTTGCCTTCCATCGTTATAAGTAGGAACCGATTCCCGGTGTAGGTTGAGTTGGTCGAGTCCCTCGAGACTCACCTATATCGCGATTCGCTATCTTGCTTACGACATAGAGATGTCACCGGTGACCTGAGGGCATGATATTCTTGGTCGAGTCCCTCGAGGGTATATCATCAAATCGGACTCATATTGTAACGAAGGTGTTGACTTAACCGAGCATCATGGTTGGTCGAGTCACTCGAGGCCATGGTGATTCGGAGGCCGAACAGGACGGGAATCACAAGGAGTTGTGATCGGCAAGAGTTGCCTACCTTTTAGGCTTAGTATGATTGGTCGAGTCCCTCGAGGTTACACTAAGATGCTGATTGGATCCTGATCCCCACTAGAAGTCTGTCGGAGACTTCCATTTCATGTGTTGAGGGTGTCGCGTGACTCGTTAATAAAATAGTGGGAGCATATTAAGATAGAAGTCCATATCTTGATAGTTTATTTCTTGCAAAATCTGTATATTATTCATTTCTACTGCATCTTTATTTTTAGAAAATGTTACTTTCGAATCCCTTACGTGATATACTTGATGTCAACCGCCTCACTGGTCCAAATTATACGGATTGGCTCCGTAACTTGAGAATTATTCTCACAGCGGAGAAAATCGTGTACGTCCTTGATCCAGTGATGCCTACGCCCGAAGAAGGGGCAAGCGAGGATTAGATCACTCGCTACGTGAAGTACATTGATGACTCCACTCTTGCTCAGTGCTATATGTTGGGCTCTATGACTCCTGAGTTATAGAGACAACATGAAAAGACGGATGCCAGATCCATTCTCCTACATGTCCGCAAATTGTTTGAGGAACAGGGAAGGACTCTACGATATGAGATATCCAAGAGCCTCTTCCGTGCTAGGATGACTGAGGGGACACCGGTTCAGAACCATGTCCTAAAGATGATTGAGAGTATAGAGAAACTCACAGGTCTAGGAATGGTCATAGAGGATAACTTATGTGTGGACATTGTGCTTCAGTCTCTACCAGATTCCTTTCCACAGTTCATAATGAATTTTAATATGAACAAGCTTGAGGTGACTCTCCTAGAGCTCCTCAATATGTTGAGGGAGGTAGAGAGTACTATT
Organism: Musa acuminata AAA Group; assembly: GCF_036884655.1. Lineage (NCBI taxonomy): Eukaryota > Viridiplantae > Streptophyta > Magnoliopsida > Zingiberales > Musaceae > Musa > Musa acuminata. The sequence continues at coordinate 4,968,509 of NC_088356.1, forward strand.
AAGAAAGAGAAGCCAGTTCTCTACATTGGTGAGACCAGAAAGAAAAGGAAAGCAGAAAGGTCCCTTAAGAAGGGAAAGGGCAAGGGCAAACCAGGTAAAGCAAAGATTGCTAAGAAAGACCCAGCAAAGGACAAAGGCCAGTGCTTCCACTGTGGTAAAGATGGGCACTGGAAGAGGAACTGCAAAGAGTACCTTGCAGAAAGGGCGAAATAGAAGCTTGGAGAAGCTTTAGGTACATTCATGATCAATCTCCAATTGTTAGATTTTTGTGATAGTGCATTGGTATTGGATACCAGTATTGCTTATCACATCTACAATTTATTGTAAATTCTAGCAAAGCCGAAGGGAGATTGACGAGAGGAATATTGCATAAAGGTTTGTTTATGCAAGACATTACTCCACATATCATGAATGTAAGTGTCTAAGAGGAAACGAGATGAGGTGAACAGTTCATACCTATGACATTGTAGGCTAGGTCATATCTATGAGGGAATGATTCAAAAGTTGCAATGATGGATATCTAGATCCATTCGACTATGTGTCATATGCAACTTGCGAGCCTTGCCTTCGTGGAAAACTGACCAACTCTCCATTTAGTGGAACTGGAGAGAGAGCCACTGAGCTGTTGGAACTCATACATAGTGATGTATGTGGACCCATGTCAACTCAAGCCATTGGTGGTTACTTCTACTTCATTACCTTTACTGATGATTTCTCAAAGTATGGATATGTGTACTTAATGAAGTATAAGTCCGAGGCCTTTGAGAAATTCAGAGAGTATAAGAATGAGGTGGAGAACCAGACTGGAAAGAGTCTCAAAACTCTTCGATTAGATCGAGGAGGTGAGTAGTTAAGTACATAGTTTACTCAATTCCTCAAGGACCATGGGATATTATCCCAATGGACACCTCCTTATACACCTCAGCTCAATGGTGTCTCTGAAAGGAGAAATCGTACGTTATTAGATATGGTACGATCCATGATGAGTTTCGCTGACCTACCCATCTCATTCTGGGGATATGCCCTAGAAACCGCAGCTTACCTTTTGAACAGAGTTCCAACTAAGTCGGTAGTGCCTATACCATATGAGATATGAAAAGGGAAGAAGCCTGATCTTAAGGTTGTTAAGATTTGGGGCTGCCCTGCCCACGTTAAAAGACACAACCCCGATAAGTTAGAATCAAGGACAGAGCGATGCAAATTTGTGGGATACCCCAAGGAAACTTATGGGTATTATTTCTATCATCTTGAGGACCAAAAGATCTTTGTAGCTAAGAGAGCAGTGTTCCTTGAGAAGGAACATATTCTTGGCAGAGATAGTGGGAGAATGATAGAGTTGAGCGAGGTTAGAGAACCAAGCTCAAGCACCGCTCTACAGCCCGAGTTTGTTCAGGTACCTAATACATAAGTTCCAACTTTATGCAGGTCTGATAGAGTATCCTATTCTCCTGATAGATATGTGGGACATATTAGAGGAGAGAATATTGAGGATATTGATCCTCAGACCTACGAGGAGGCTATTATGAGTATAGACTCCGGGAAGTGACAAGAAGCCATGAATTCTGAGATGGATTCTATGTACTCCAATAAGGTTTGGAACCTAGTTGATGCGCCCGAAGGTATTGTACCCATCGGTTGCAAGTAGATCTTTAAGAAAAAGATCGGAGTAGATGGAAAGGTAGAGACCTATAAAGCAAGGCTAGTGGCTAAGGGGTATCGTCAAAGACAAGGTGTTGACTACGACGAAACCTTCTCACCCGTAGCAATGCTAAAATCCATCAGAATTCTATTGGCTATTGCAGCACACTATGATTATGAGATCTGACAGATGGATGTGAAAACCGTATTCCTCAATGGGAACCTCAAGAAGGAGGTGTATATGATGCAACCTGAGGGATTCGTGTCCAAGAACTGCCCAGATAAGGTGTGTAGGTTGCTTAGATCCATTTATGGACTAAAGCAAGCTTCCCGAAGTTGGAACATAAGATTTGATGAGGCAATCAGATCTTATGACTTCGTTAAGAACGAAGATGAGCCTTGTGTGTACAGGAAGGTAAGTGGGAGTGCTATCACCTTTTTGGTGTTATATGTGGATGACATCCTCATCATTGGGAACGACGTAGGAATGCTATCCACAGTAAAAGCTTGGTTATCTAGACACTTCTCTATGAAGGACTTAGGGGAAGCATCCTATACCTTGAGGATTAGAATCTATAGAGATAGATCCAAGAGGATGCTTGGTTTGTCCCAGTCCAGGTACATAGAAACTATTGTCAAATGGTTTGACATGAAAAATTCCAAGAGAGGTTTCATACCGATGAGACATGGGATATCGCTTTCTACGAGTATGTCCCCAAAGACTCCAAAAGAAAGGGCGAACATGGATATGATACCTTATGCCTCAGTAATAGGGTCTATCATGTATGTCATGCTATGTACTAGGCCTGATATAGCGCATGCTCTGAGTGTCACGAGCAGGTATTAGGCGGATCCAGGCTTGGAGCACTAGAAAGTAGTAAAGTGTATCCTTAAGTACTTGAGAAACACTAAGGATCTTTTACTAGTATATGGAGGTAGTAGCCTTAAGGTTGAAGGCTACACAGACTCAAGTTTTCAGTCTGATGTCGATGATAGCAAGTCAAATTCAGGGTATGTGTACACCTTAAATGGAGGAGCAGTGTGCTGGAAGAGTTCCAAGCAAGATACTACTGCTGACTCGACCACAGAGGCGGAGTACATTGCTGCATCAGATGCAGTAAAGGAGGGAGTCTGGTTGAAGAAGTTTATTACAGATTTGGGAGTCGTGTCGGGTAGCGAGGAGCCGACTTCCTTATATTACGACAACTATGGGGTGATTACTCAAATAAGGGAACCCAGGTCTCATCAGAAATGTTCTGAGGAGGTTCCAGCTTATCAAAGAGATCGTAACCCGAGGAGATGTAGTAGTGGAAAGAGTTCCATCCGAAGATAACATTGCAGATCCATTGACAAAGCCATTGTCTCATTTTGTCCATGAGCGTCACAGGGGTCTGATGGGGATCAGACACATAAGTGATTGGCTTTAGGTCAAGTAGGAGATTGCTAGTCATAGGTGCCCAGCAAGCCAATCACGTGAGTGATGGCACGTGTGACTTGATACAGAATCTTTTTGCTTATTATATTTTGGCGTATATCACTTTATAACTATTGCATATGTGCATATATATATTGTGATGTCCTTGGATTTGTGCAATGGGAATCAGATCGTGATAAGATCACGATAATGAGATCGATTCACCTTTAAACACATATCCTAAATAATCCCGGTCATAGGTTACTCGAGAGGGACATCCTGATAACCGGACAGACTGGTGTGCTGTATACCTGTCCATATGATGGATGCAGCTGGTCTCATAGCTGCTCGTGTAGGGACACTAAGGATATAGTACAGGTGCTCATTGGAGAATGAGTTCACTGATTGATCCGCTTACGGAATGCTGGATGATCGATGATGCCTTATTGTCAGACAGCGATTCCGTAGTCCTAGTGGTGTATCTGGTCCTTAGACTTGAGACACCAAGGATGTCCTATATGACTGCTCCACTCTTTGATACCAGACTTATAGGTTTGGCTGTCCCAGATCTAGTACAGCTGGTCATTGGGAGTGGTAGTTAACCTTACGAGGGTTATTGAGTGTCGATAGAGGATCATCCATTCTCGGCGTCATGAGAGGAATATCCCATGTGTTCTCGCTCAGACAAATCCCTGGCTAGGGTCATTCGGGTTGAGAGAGAAAGAGTTCTCCGGGAGAATCCGATTAGAGCGAGACTCGAGTAGAAACCGTATGGGTATGACAGCACCATGCTCGATATACGGTCTCTGGGATATTAGAGGGATGAGGGACTATAGGTACATGGTAACTGAGGATAGATAGGTCCAATGGATTGGATTCCCCTATATCGTTTGGGGACTACGACGTAGTGGCATAGTACGTCCGTAGTCGATGAGTCGAGTGAATTATTACAGAGATAATAATTCACTGAGTTAGAAGGAGTTTTGACAGGTATAACTCACGGTCAGCTCGATATTGGGCCTAGAGGGTCACACACATATGGTAGGCATTGCGATGAGTAGAGGTTCGGATATGAGATATCCGACGGAGCCCTTGTCTTATTGGATGCAGATCCAATATCCACTAGGGGAGGACCCATTAGGGTTTGACAGGGGACCTCTATAAATAGGAGGGATTCAGAGCCTCATAGGCTAGAGCCTTTGCTTGCCTCTCCTATTCTCCTCCCCCTCTCCACCTCAGAGTAGGCCTGGAGTTTTGAGGAGCGTCGTCGTAGCTCTGCTGTGTGGATCACCGCTAGAGAGGAGGACGCTTGACCTCCTTCACCCTCTCCTAAGGATCTGCAAGGAAACAAGGATATACGATCTCCCTAGGTAACACAATCTACTCTATACGCAGTTTTAAGTTTCACAGATTTTGCGCACCAATCTTCGCACGACGACGAACATCTCTTTGGGAATCGGGGATTTTGTTTTCTTGTTCTTCCGCTGCGCATATGATGTTGCCCCCAAGATTTCACAACACATATTAGCTGGATTGTCCTTCGTATGAATTTTCTGAACAAGGACCTTTCCCTCAGCAATAGTATCCCATTTGCATCTAACAATTTTCTTACCCGAAGGCGGCTTCACAAGATCCCAAGTTCTATTCCAATAGAGAGATTTTATTTCTTTATTAATCGCAATCAACCACTTAGCGGAATTATCACAAGAAACTGCATCTGAGTAGGAAGTAGGCTCACCAACTTCACTTGTTTCTTCTACAACAGACAAAGCATATGCAACCAAATTTGCATATCTTTGTGGTAGTCGAATATTTCTCCGTGGTCTATCCTTGGCTATGGAATATTGCTCTTCCTCTGGATCAACTTCGTCAGTAGACTCGGGACCATCTACCAGTATTCTTTGAATAGAAGAGTTAGACTGAAAAGAATTAGAACTACCAATCTCAAGCTCCACTTGCTTCTGCGCACTATCATTTGTACAACCAGTAGATTCTTCTTTAGAAGATAACATAGACAATTCATCAAAAGTAACATCTCTACTGATTACAAATTTTGGGGATTTGGGATCAGAACACTATAATCTGTATCCTTTCACCCCAGAAGCATACCCAAGGAAAATGTATTTTTTAGCTCGAGGCTTTAATTTTTCTTCATTTATATGCATGTATGTTGGACACCTAAAAATTTTTAAATCAGAGTAATCAGCAGGAGTACCTGACCAAACTTCCTCCGGAGTTTTAAAGTTAAGTGCTGCAGAAAGAGTGCGATTGACAACGTAATAGGCCATATTAATTGCCTCTGCCCAAAAGTCCTTTGTCAACCCTGCATTTGAGATCATACACCTTGCTCTCTCCTATAGTATTCTGTTCATACGTTCGACCACACCATTTTGCTGAGGCGTCATCCTAACAGTGCGATGCCGAACGATTCCTTTATTTTTGCAGAATTCATTAAAGTCACTTTCACAAAATTCAATGCCATTATTTGTTCGAAGCCGCTTAATCTGTTTGCTTGTTTGCTTCTCAATCAAAGCCTTACATTGTTTAAAGGTTAGAAAAACATAATTTTTATGCTTCAAAAAATAAACTAAAACTTTCCTAGAATAATCATCAATGAAAGTCAACATATACCTAGCACCACCCTTAGACTGAACATGAGCTTGACCCCAAAGGTCTGAATGAATATAGTCAAGAGTACCTTTTGTTTTGTGAACTGTCGAAGAATTGAAGTTGACTCTTTTTTGCTTTCCAAAAATGCAGTGTTCACAAAAATCCAATGGCCTAATACTCTGTCTGCAAAGTAGACCCCATTTGCTCAATATGCTCAAACCTTTTTCACTTATATGACCCAAACGCATATGCCATAATTTGGTGATGTCAGAATCAGACAATGATGATGACGAGACTACAAGCGAGTCTGTGACAGTAGTTCCCTGCAAAATATATAAGCTATCAGACCTACAAGCTTTCATAACAACAAGGGCACTTCTAGAAACTTTCATAACTCCACCTTCAGTTGTGTATTTACATCCAAGAGCCTCTAGGGTGCCTAAAGAGATGAAATTCTTTTTTAAATCGGGAACATGTCTAACATTAGTGAGCATCCTCACAATACCATCATGTATTTTAATTCAGATTGTTCCTCTACCAACAACATCACATGCTGCATTATTGCCCATCAAAATAATTCCACCATTACAAGATTCATATGTGGAAAACAAATCTCTATTAGGACACATGTGATAAGAACAACCTGAATCTAAAATTCATTTATTTTTAGACCTCGTCCTATCATCAGTTGCAGAGAAAATATTTCCAACATTCTCATCAGTTGCTACACTAGCTTTAGCGGATTCAGTAGTTTTCTCAACAATTTTTTCCTTTTGCTTTAATTTATTTTTAAATTTAAAGCAATCAGCCTTAATGTGCCCCATTTTATGACAATATCTGCATTCCAAATTTCTATGTCTGGATTTAGATCTACTACTATCAAATTTTCTTTTATTCATTCAACCCCTGACAACCAGACCCTCAGCCTGATTCCCTCTACTTTCCTCAGTGATATCTCTGTCTATCTACTCCTTAGATTTTAGTGCAGATTTAATTTCCTGATATGAAATTATTTCTTTTTCATAAATCATAGTATCACGGAAATGCTTAAAAGATTGGGGAAGAGAACACAAAAGTAATAGGGCCTTATCCTCATCATCAATTTTTGCATCTTTATTCTCCAAATCCATAACCAAGGAATCAAATTTATCAAGATGTGAGAGTATAGATGTACCTTCAGTCATCCGAAGTATATACAAACTCTGCTTTAAGTAGAGACGATTCTTTACTGTCCTCTTCATATACAAGGCTTTAAGCTTGTCTCACATGCTCTTAGTCGTAGTCTCCGTAGCTACCTCTCGTAAAACCTCGTTAGAGAGATTTAGAATAATGTTGGATCGGGCCTTCTTATCCATACCCGCAAGATCTTCCATTGACGTATCATCTGGAATGTTCTCAGCTCCCTGTAATGCCAAATCAACTTCGTCTTGAACCAGAATGACCTCCATCTTGAGTTACCACGTGCCGAAGTTGATATTTCTGTCGAATTTCTCGACGATGATCTTTGTTATTGTCATTATTGCCAAAAGATCCCGAAACCAGGCTCTAATACCAGTTTGTTAGAGCTAGCCCCAGGAAATTTATCAAAGGGTAATTTTGACAATAAAGCAGAAAGATAAAAGCGATAAGAACACCAGATTTACATGGTTTGGTCAATTAACCTTGACCTACATCCACGGTCGAAAGAGGAGCAAATCACTACTATAAAAGAGACTATTATAAATGCCTTAGAAAGATGTTCCTAGGCCATAAAACACCCAAAAATACTAAACAAGAAAAGCCTAAAGCAAACAATTAGGTTTTCTTCTGGTGCCACTTGTGGTGCTTCTGACTTCAAAGCCCAAAGCCTTATTTATAGTTTCAATAGGAGATAACAAGCCTGATTTTTCTGATGTGAGACTATGGGACTTGCCAAACTAACAGATCTGAGTTGAAGTACAGATGAATTTGTAGAAGGGGAGACCGATCGAGACCCAGAACTTCCACAAATCGATTTCGGAAACTTACTCCTTGCCACAAACAATTTCTCCGAGTCAAATAAGCTGGGAAAAGGAGGTTTTGGCATAGTTTACAAGGTAAAGGACAACTACCCAAATGTCGAATTCTAGATGGTCTTTTCTTCCTATGGTATATATTGTATAGATAATGAAATTTGATACCAAAGCACAACATCATTGGCAGGGCAAGCTATCAGGAGGACAAGAAATTGCTGTCAAAAGACTTGTCAGAGGATCGAGGCAAGGTTTGGAGGAGTTCAAAAATGAGGTCATCTTGATCGCCAAGTTACAACACAGGAACTTAGTCAGACTCCTTGGTTGCTGCATCCATGGAGAAGAGAAGCTACTGGTCTACGAGTACATGCCCAACAAAAGCTTGGATTTCCTCCTCTTTGGTTCGTCATACTCTTCCACTTTCTTGTAGTCACCGTGGATTCCAGATAGGCTGTGCCTGATAGCTCTTTGAGCAGATCCAACCCAGAAAACAAAGCTTGACTGGGGGAAGCGATTCAACATAATCAAGGGGATCGCTCGAGCGCTTCTCTATCTTCACCAGGATTCGAGGCTACGGAGAATTCACCGGGATCTTAAAGCCAGCAACGTTCTGCTAGACGCAGAGATGAATCCAAAGATATCTGATTTCGGCGTGGCAAGAATTTTTGGTGGCAACCAGGAAGAAGCAAACACAAACAGAGTCGTCGGAACATAGTAAGCATCATCCCCCGCAGCATCATCGATGTGTGTTCATGTAACACATTGGTTTACTAGATTCTGATCATGGATGCAATTCATGTGGTGTGATGCCTTGTAGCGGTTACATGTCTCCTGAGTACGCAATGGAGGGCCTCTTTTCCGTGAAGTCTGACTTCTACAGCTACGGAGTGCTCCTGTTGGAGATTGTGAGCGGCTTTCGGAACAGCAGCTTTCACTTCATCATGGACTGTCCAAACCTTCTAGCTTACGCAAGCCGGCACCGAGATTTCTTGATCTTTGGCTATGACTTCTCTTGCTCACTTTGGACCTGCAATGATTCAGGCATGGGAACTCTGGAACGAAGGCAAGGCGAATGACTACGTCGATTCATCCATCGCCGACACATGCTCTCCGACCGAGGTGTTGAGAACCATCCATGTGGGCCTCCTGTGCGTGCAAGATAGCCCGAACGATCGGCCAGCCATGTCTTCGGTTGTTTTCATGCTGGAAAACGAGGAAGCCACAATCTCTGCAGCACCCAAACAGCCCATCTGTACAATTCAAAGAAACCTGAATCCACCAGATGACAGCAACCAGGTGTATTCATACAACAACGTGACCGTCACAGCTGCAGAAGGACGCTAGAGACCCATCTCTTGAGCAGAGACACCAACAAGCAAGCTGAGGTCTGTGTTGGGTGTTCGACTCTCTTGTCATGTTAATATTTCTCTCGAGATCATTCTAGCTTAGAAAATTCACTTGTTTGTGAATCTATCGTGGTGTATTGTTTGACTTCGCTTCTGCCTTCAAGTCTGACACATGACGGTCACAACATGATGGGACTGTCGATGTTATTACAACTTGCAGTAGTGAGTTTGACAAAAGATTGTCATTGAGGTATTATATATAGTTGGAGACACTTGTGACGGAATAAATGAGGATGAGCATGGAATAATTGATGTGATTTCTTTATTTGATTTGATATAATTTTAGCTTAATTAAATCCGATTGACAATGTGACGAGGGAAAAGATGGCTCTTTTATCTCTTCTCCTCCTCCTTCTGTACCGAGATTTACATGGTGTAAATGACCATATATCCACGCCCTCACTTTGTTCATCTCATCGATGAAGGTGCTGTCTGCCCCTCGAGGTGGAAGCGAAAAGACGATCTCATTTGTTGACCACCGCGTGGCTACAATGTATGATCGTTCAGAAAAACCTCGGTTCCATTCTTGGCTTCACTAGGAACCGAATCCTCGACATCGTCGCACGCTTTGCCTCCCCCGCCGATGACCTGAAGCCCTCCACGCACACATGCATCATCGGCTCTATGCCATCCAGCGACACACTCTCCAAGATCTTGGTCAATCCCTGTTCCCTAGCACCTCGATGCCATCAATCTCTAGCGACGTAGTGCTTCGCGGCGCATCGGATCTGGGGGAGGGAGGCTAACCTTTGGCAGTTCAAGAACTTTCATGAGAACTCGAGGAGCTCGTCGGTGGAGGCAGCAGGCTCGAAGACGGAGGACCCTACCTCGATCACGAGTTCCCAGAGCTGGAAGGTTAATAGCACGATCTCTGAGCTAGTGTTTTTGCATCTTTATGTCATGGCTGAGGTATCAGCATGACTTGGTCGTATCTGTACAGTGTGATCTCTGAGTTGGAGCAAATTGACTTGGAGTCGGGTTGAAGGGCTATAACCTTGGTTCTCGTTGATGGAGGTTGAAGATGACTCCTTTCGTCATTCGTCGGGTTCTTGTACACAGGTCAACGTCAGAAGAGCTTTCCGATTCGATCTCTCCGATGATTAAGTTAACAAAGATTTTAAAAATTAGGAGAATTGGGGAGAATATATAAATGTTTTCTTCTTAACCATCCTCAATATTATTCTTGGGGTCGCTTTTATATTTGTTCATGCGTGCGATCGTACGTAGCAGCTTTAAAGATCCCGAGTCGTCATTGTATGTAGGTGTTTAAGGCCCATTGATGTCGCAGGCGGTCGACACGTATGTTGGGTGCAAGCATCGTATGATCTACTCGATTCAATCTCGTTCAGCATTGCTTCTTGTCTCCTATGTGGCCCGATACATGGTCACATTGCCCTATACAGCCTCGAGTAGAGTGGGTGCAAAGGGATTGCATCAAGCGACTTGTTGGCCTCATGCTCATAGTGTTGAGTTGGCTCGAAGTGACATGTTGGCTTAGGGACATCATGTCGAGTCTATTATGGTAGCCGATGTTTCTCATAGGGTGATTACCAAAATATGCTATAACAAGGGGTAAGGATGGGCGGGGGGTAACTGAGGAGGGGCGGTGGTGAAAGTGGATATGGCCAAATGTAAGTTTTTGATGCAAAACATTAAATGATCAATTCTGATTTTGACCCTTTTTTTAACTACAAAGAATATTAATTTATTAGGATTTTTTCACTTAGAGATTGAAGACAATGGAAAGCGACTCTAAGCATCAAATCTCGTGTCCTGAAACGAAAAGTAAACATCTAAACCATCGATGATGAATTATTCGATTAGAAAGAGAGGCCACGAGGCGTTATCTGATGGCCCGAGGTACAATTTTTATGATAGATCAAATGGTTGATATCCACCGATCACAGTGTTATTGACCGCTCGATTCTGAGACCAAAGAAGCGCATCAATGTGATGCGTGGTCTTATTCTTCGTTTCCCCAAGCAGTCTTCTAATTAACATAAAATGACGACTTAGCAAACAAGCATTCCAAAATTAATATACAGGATTTTTGAAACTTTTTGATAAAAATAATAGAAGATAAGAATAATTATTGAAGAAGTTTTATTGAAGAAGTGAAAAAACTTAAATACATTAACATGTCCCTCTCCTACTTATACAGAATCTTATGTTCTATCACTTTTAATTAACATAAGAATCATTAATTGATAGATGGACCATATTGGGAAATTCATTCAATCACAGGCTTAGTATATATTGACCACTGAACGAGCATACGAGCCCCTCTTAGCCACCTAATGAGCATTCGAACTCCCTCTTTGGTAACATTTCTTATGCATAGGAGCCTAAATTAAGTCAAGTTGATCCTGTCATGATAGATGTTTTTGGAACTGATAAGCATGTTTGGTCTTCTAAGATCTTATAAACATCAATCATTCTCTATCTTGAAAGTTGTTTTTTGGAATCAATCTTATAAACATCAATCTTACTTTTTGGTGTCACTTATGGATGACAACAAATGTTAACTTATTAGTGTTAGAATGAAAGCCAATTCACCATCTACCCTTAAAGGTATATTTTGAGGCTTATGCAAAGTGAACAATCAATCAAGGGCTTGCACTAATGTTCAGTCCTTGGCAAACAAAAGTATCCAAAGTGTTAATGCGTAATTTATCAACAAAAGTATTCAAAGCATCTAATGCATTATTATGTCTAATGAGTCCTTTTGATAAGAGCATCGGAGGTATTTAACGCACCCTTTATCAACCTAAGCATCTAGTGCGTCCGATATGAACAAAAAATGTCTCAACAATTAATGCTTCCTTAGTGAGTACAGTATTTTTAATGTGCAATGTGTCATTTGCGTATGAGAGCATCTAATGTATTCATCATGAACAAAAAATATTTCAACTATCGACAAATCCTTTGTAGACATAAAAATCTTTAACATGCAACCAACAAGTCGAATCTTGATGTTCCATGTCCTGCCATGTACATCTCGAGATCACATTTGAGATCCGTCTCTAGCGTCCTTCCGTCGTTGTGATGGTCACGTTGTTGTAAGAACACATCTCAATATTGTCATCCCGTGAATCACCTCCTCTGTGCGGATTCTGGTTTCTTCGGACCGTAAACGTTGACTGTTTGGGTGCAGCAGAGATTGTGGCTTCTTCGTTTTCCAGCATGAAAACAACTGAAGACATGGCTGGCCGATCACTGGGGCTGTCTTGCACGCACAGCAGGCCGACATGGATGCTTCGCACCACCTCCGCCCGAGCGCATGAGCCGGCAATCGATGGGTCGACGTAATCCTCTGCGTTGCCTTCGTTCCACAGTTGCCATGCCTGAATCGTTACAGGTCCAAAGTGAGCGGCAGAATCCATAGCTAAGCATCAACAGATGTGGGCGTCAACTCACGTAAGCCAGGAGATTAGGGGAGTCCATGGCGAGGGGAAAGCTGCTGTTCCGGAAGCCGCTCACGATCTCCAACAGCAGCACGCCGTAGCTGTAGACATCCGACTTCACGGAGAAGAGCCCTTCGATTGCGTACTCGGGAGACATGTAGCCACTGCAACTCACCTCACCACACATCAATGGCATTCATGCTTAATTAGCATCTACTCACTTCCGTGGACGATGATGAAGCTTACTTACTATGTTCCGACGACTCTGTCGGTGTTGGCTTCGTCCTGGTTGCCGCCAAAAATCTTTGCCAGGCCGAAATCAGACACCTTGGGGTTCATCTCTTCGTCGAGCAGAACGTTGCTGGCTTTAAGATCCCGGTGAATTATCCGTAGCCTCGAATCCTGGTGAAGATAGAGAAGCGCTCGAGCGATCCCCTTGATTATGTTGAATCGCTTCCCCCAGTCAAGCTTTGTTTTCTGGGTTGGATCTGCTCAAAGAGCTATCAGGCACAACCTATCTGGAATTGTCAGTGACTATAAGAAAGTGAAAGAGTATGACGAACCAAAGAGGAGGAAATCCAAGCTTTTGTTGGGCATGTACTCGTAGACCAGTAGCTTCTCTTCCCCATGGATACAGTAAGCAAGAAGCTTGACTAAGTTCCTGTGCTGTAACTTGGCAATCAAAATGACCTCATTTTTGAACTCCGACAAACCTTGCCTAGAGCCTCTCAAGAGTCTTTTAACAGCAATCTCTTTTCCTCCTGGTAGGTTTCCCTGAAATTATATATATATATATATATAAATATATATATTTAAATCAACTTCATTGTCATCGTTGATATCCTTCATCATAGGATATCTAATGGACATCGAGGAATCCATCTGCTCACAAGGAAGGTCAAGACCTTTTCCTTTTCTTTCTTGTACACTATATAAAGTAACATATATAGTGAGGTTGATGACAAAGGAATATTTGTAGTGAAGCTTTATATACCACAAGAAAAAATGAGGTCAAACACTATCAAGAATTCAACATTACGATAAATTCAGGTTTAATGCTTACCTTGTAAACTATGCCAAAACCTCCTTTTCCCAGCTTATTTGACTCGGAGAAATTGTTTGTGGCACAGAGTATGTTCTCAAAACCAATTAGCGGAAGTTCTGGACCTTGATGAGGCTTCCCTTCTATGAATTCGTTCGAGCCAGGGATGTTGTTTGCAAAGTCTGTACATGAGCTCAGATCACATAGTAGTTTTCCTTTCTTTTGATCCTTGAATACACCTGGTTAGGCAGTTGAGTCAATTAAATTCTCATAGCTGATCAATTTGGTTCCTAAAACTTGTAGGGACACACACAACTTACCAAATATCTCACTGAACTTCCATAAGATAAAGATGCAAGCCAAAGAAACGATACTCGCAGAAAGAGATACTATAATTACTATCCTCCTAGTCTTCGTCTTGCTGCCTGATGTTTCTGTTTACAGAAATAACTTCAGATGCATATTCTGAAACAAAGTCCGATAAGCATTGTCAAGTGAAAGCTCCTAAGAATTCAAGATGGTGCAGCATATCTTATTGTAGATAGCAGAAAGAATAGCTATATGTCAGTGGAAAGCTCAGTTTCTTGCAGTGATCAATATGTATTCATGCTCCACAACCTCAACAAGACTACCACATACTACCACCAGTGTTGCATTGAAGCAATAATATCCAAAGGGAAAGAGATAAAATGCATACCTAAACTAATATCCATTAGGCGCAAATAGAGATCCTCTCCACCGCCGCCTACCATCCCAGTATCTATCAACTCTCCCACCCAAATCAAGCACCGTGAGATCGTTGCGTTTCCCGTGGTCACATCAGAATATGCATAAGCCGTACAGGAACAATTGGTCAGGCATGCAGTACTGCAGTCTCCGATGTTTCTGTACCTAAGAAACACAGCGCGGTCTGGCAATTTCATGCCTTCAACTCTCAGAAATCCATCTCCATCACCACACCTCAATGGCTTCTTTCTGATGCAACCAGCCGAGAAGTTCCCAGTCTCCCAGTCACTCTGAACCTTGGGCTCAAATCCTTCCATACATTTGCATGCTGGCACTGATTCAGTACTATCACAATACGCGAATTGACCGCACCATCCATATGTTCCGCACTTGTCATTTGGCACAGACGAGTACTTTCTCCAATTCTTGGAACTATCATCCCAAATCAGTAACTCAAGCTGCCCTAAATAGTTTAGTGTGTATCTAGTAAACAATGATGCATCTGAGACACCTAGTGTGATGAAGATCTCATCACCATCTGCTACCACTGTTAAGTATGCCACAGCGGTGGTGTTGTTTGCTCGTGATCCGATGAACATTTTCCCAATCCACACTTGGCTTCTCCAGTAGAGCTTTGTCCCCGACCAAATCAGGAGCTGGGAAGCAGTGCTGGAACCAATGCCAAGGGAGAAATTCCCTGGTGAGGGGTCGTTTGCGTCCTTCCAAGATGTAAGGTACCTGGCTGAGTGGTTGCGATAATTGTACTGGATCTTCATACCTGGAACGAAGGTGTCCGTAGGATGATCAAAGCTCTGCCACAATATATTATGACTGTTTGCTCTAAGAACCAGACTTCCTGAGTTGAGCAGCACTGCTGCTGTGTCATTGCTTGGTGTGCCAATACCTGATAAATTTGATGACCAGAAGATGCCTCCTTCGGAGTCCACGATGACGAGGTTGCTGTCATCAGAGATTCTAAGAGTCGCAGAGGAATCATTGATCGGCTTCTCTCTGTTGGCAACCCATATGACTGTCCTTTGAGGGATGTTGTACCACACCCCGGCATAGAAATCACCAGTGGAATTTGTAGGAGAGAAGAAGCCGAACACAAATTCTTCAGCATCGGAGACCAAAGTCTCATTCAGGGAGATGAATTTCCCAGGAGTGAGTCTGTCATCTGAAGCACCAAGCAGTAGAAGAGATAGAGATGATAACAAGAAGATTACAATGGACAGTGGTAGCCTCACCATCAGTCTGCAGCTTCTTTTTGTGAACCTTTGTGCATTTGAGCTTCTTGCAAGTAGATAGCTACGATTTCTTCTTTTCGCTTTCTTTCCTCTCTATGAAGGGACTCGAAACTGCTTGCAGATTTTTAACTCCATACTTTCAGAAGTGATCAAATTGTAGTTGGTGGGTGCTAACTGGCCCTGTTTCGTTCAGAACAATCAAACCACAGGATTGACATCTTCTTTCTGCAAGAATCTCAAAATCTGACCATCAGATTGTCACAAGAAGACAGTGCAAGAAGAGTGCATGACAAGCAAAATGACCCCTGCACCATGTCCCTGACTTTGATCATAGCAGCCTTATTGGACTCTTCTCATAGCAGAGAAAGGGATTAGTCCAGCATACTGATCCAGGCATGCCCCATTTGATTGCTGGCATTGACCAACCAAGAAGGTTCTGACCTGATCGATCATTTGAGTGACTGTAGAAAGATCGGACACAAGAAGTGAATTGCAACTTCCTTGTTTGACTCCGCAGCTGGAGTTGGCTTTCAACCATGAGAAGTGAATTGACTCGAAGGAAATTTGATTCAGGAAGCCTACCGAAGTGCCAAATGAACAGCTGATAGAAGTCCAAACCTGGGATCATCAATCTTGGTGTGCAACCTGAAATGAAAAAGTGATTGTTTGAACAACAAGAGATTAGATCTTCCGAACTTAATCATGATTACGATGAGTCGAATCCAATGTATGATTATGTCTAATCAATTCAAGTTTATGCCGATGTATTAGTTATGTATTAATCATATAGTGCTAAGGTGTTAATCATGTGATACTATAGTGACATCTATATGGTGTTAATCATGTGACACTTTAGTGATATCTATAAGGTGTCGGTCATATGATGCGGTGTCAATTACATAATATTATAGCGTTGGTCATACGGAGTTGAGTGTTGATCACATAGCATTAGGGAGTAACTAATATAAAGATAAGAAAGCAATCAACACCTTGATGTCCCATCGTCAATATTTAAACACCATGCGACCAATATACCATGGCGTCTCGGAGTAGTGCCATGCCAACTCCTCGGTGCGAAGTAAAATTGACTGGACATTATCATATCCGATCATGATTAAGTTCATATGAAGCATGCATCTCTGATAGTCGACATTGATCGTGGGAATAATGGCGAGGCTACCTCTGTACGCTATAACCCTTTTGCTATCATCTGCATCTCATCTGCCTCAGATGACAGACTAACGCCCGGGGAATTCATCTCCCGGAACGAGACTTTGGTCTCCGATGGTGGAGCCTTTGCGTTAGGCTTCTTCTCGCCAACGAATTCCACTACCGATTTCTACGTCGGCATGTGGTACAACGACATCCCTGAGAGGTCGGTCATATGGGTCGCCAACAGAGACAAGCCCATCACCGATTCCTCCGCCACTCTTCGGATCTCCGACGACAGCAACCTCGTCGTGGTGGACGCCAAAGGAGGCCTTCTCTGGTCGTCGAATTTATCCGGCCTTGGCGCGCTAGGCAGCGACGCAGCGGCGGTGCTGCTCGACTCAGGAAATCTAGTTCTTCGAGCATACAGTCAATTGACCTACATGTACGGACGAAATATGAGCAAATCACTATTATAAAAGAGACAATTACAAATGCCTTAGGAAGATGTTCCTAGGCCATAAAACACCCGAAAATACTAAACAAGAAAAACTCAAACTGTAAGCCCAAACTATTTAACTGAGTGTGGACTTAAACCCAAAGTAAACACTTAAGTTTTTCTTGTGGTGCCACTTGTGGTGCATCTGACTTCAAAGCCCAGGCCCTTATTTATAGTTTCAATAGGAGATAACAAGTCTGATTTTCCCGATGTGGGACTACGAGACTTGCCAAATTAACAAATCTCCACCTTGGCATGTCCCAACAAAACTTTGCTCCACCTTCTTCATAAAAGCCCCAACGGGCAATCACCAACAATAAACACCAACCAAGTCCAAGCACTGCTTGAACTTGTAAACCGAGGCTTCGTAAGCATATCAGTTGGATTGTCCTTCGTATGAATTTTCTGAACAAGGACTTTCCCCTTAGCAATAGTATCCCATTTACATCCAACAATTTTCTTACCCGAAGGCGGCTTCACAAGATCCCAAGTTCTATTCCGATGGAGAGATTCAATTTCTTCATTCATCGCAATCAACCACTTAGCGGAATTATCACAAGAAACTGCATCTGAGAAGGAAGTAGGCTCACCAACTTCACTTGTTTCTTCTGCAACAAACAAAGCATATGCAACCAAAATTTGCATATCTTTGTAGTGGTCGAATATCTCTCCGTGGTCTATCCTTGGCAATGGAATATTGCTCTTCCTCTAGATCAACTTCGTCAGTAGACTCAAGACCATCGATTGGTATTCTTTGAGTAAAAGAGTTTGACTGAAAAAAATCAGAACCACCAATCTCAAGCTCCACTTGCTTCTGCGCACTATCATTTGTACAACTAGTAGATTCTTCTTTAGAAGATAACATAGACAATTCATCAAAAGTAACATCTCTACTGATTATAAATTTTGGAGATTTGGGATCAGAATACTGTATCCTTTCACCCCAGAAGCATACCCAAGGAAAATGTACTTTTTAGCTCGAGACTCTAATTTTCCTTCATTTACATGCATGTATGCTGGACACCCAAAAATTTTTAAATCAGAGTAATCAGCAGGAGTACCTGACCAAACTTCCTCCGGAGTTTTAAAGTTAAGTGCTGCAGAAGGAACGCGGTTGACAACGTAACAGGCCATATTAATTGCCTCTGCCCAAAAGTCCTTTGTCAACCTTGCATTTGAGATCATACACCTTGCTCTCTCCAAGAGTGTTCTGTTCATACGTTCGGCCACACCATTTTGTTGAGACGTCATCCTAACAGTGCGATGCCGAACGATTCCTTCATTTTTGCAGAATTCATCAAAATCACCTTCACAAAATTCCATGTCATTATCTGTTCGAAGCTGTTTAATCTGTTTACCTATTTGCTTCTCAATCAAAGCCTTCCATTGTTTAAAGGTTAGAAAAACATCATTTTTATGCTTCAGAAAATAAATCCAAACTTTCCTGGAATAATCGTCAATGAAAGTCAACATATACCTAGCACCACCCTTAGACTGAACATGAGCTGGACCCCAAAGGTCTAAATGAATATAGTCAAGAGTACCTTTTGTTTTGTGAACTGCCGGAGAATTGAAACCGACTTTTTTTTGCTTTCCAAAAATGTAGTGTTCACAAAAATCCAGTGGCCCAGTACTCTGTCCGCAAAGTAGACCCCTTTTGCTCAATATGCTCAAACTTTTTTCGCTCATATGACCCAAACGCATATGCCATAATTTGGTGATGTCAAAATCAGACAATGATGATGACGAGATTACAACTGAGCCTGTGGCGGTAGTTCCCTACAAAATATATAAGCTGCCAGACCTACAAGCTTTCATAACAACAAGGGCACTTCTAGAAACTTTCATAACTCCACCTTCAGCTGTGTATTTACACCCAAGGGCCTCTAGGGTGCCTAAAGAGATGAGATTCTTTTTTAAATCAGGAACATGTCTAACATTAGTGAGCGTCCTCACAATACCATCATGCATTTTAATTCGGATTATGCCTCTACCAACAACATCACATGCGGCATTATTGCCCATCAAAACAATTCCACCATCACAAGATTCATATGTGGAAAACAAATCCCTATTGGGACACATGTGATAAGAACAATCCGAATCTAAAATCCATTCATTTTTAGACATCGTCTGTCATCAGTAGCAGAGAAAATATTTCCAATATTCTCATCAGTTGCTATGCTAGCTTCAGCAGATTCAATAGTTTTCTCAACAAAATTTTCCTTTTGCTTTAATTTATTTTTCAATTTAAAGCAATCAGATTTAATGTGCCCCATTTTATGACAATATCTGCATTCCAAATTTTTATGTCTGGATTTAGATATAGATTTAGATCTACTACTGTCAAATTCTCTTTTATCCATTCTCCCCCTAACAACCCGACTTTCAGCCTGATTCTCTCTACTTTTCCCAATGATATCCCTGTCTATCTGCTTTTTAGATTTTAGTGCAGATTTAATTTCCTGATATGAAATTATTTCCTTTCCATAAATAATAGTATCACGGAAATGCTTAAAAATTGAGGAAGATAACACAAAAGTAATAGGGCATTATCCTCATCATCAATTTTTGCATCTATATTCTCCAAATCCAAAACCAAGGAATCAAATTTATCAAGATGTGAGAGTATATATGTACTTTCAGTCATCCGAAGCATGTACAAACTCTGCTTTAAGTAGAGACGATTCTCTACTATCCTCTTCATATACAAGGCTTTAAGCTTATCCCACATGCTCTTAGCCGTAGTCTTCGTAGCTATCTCCCGTAAAACCTCATCAGAGAGATTTAGAATAATGCTGGATACCCTAAGAAATTTACCAAAGGATAATTTTGGTAACACAACAAAGACAATAAAGCGAAAAAGATAAAAGCGACAAGAACACCAGATTCGGTTAATTGACTTTGACCTTAAAACACCCGAAAATACTAAACAAAAAAAACTCAAACTGTAAGCCCAAACTATTTAACTGAGTGTGGACTTAAACCTAAAGTAAACACTTAGGTTTTTCTTGTGGTGCCACTTGTGGTGCATCTGACTTCAAAGCCCAGACTCTTATTTATAGTTCCAATAGAAGATAACAAGTCTGATTTTCTCGATGTGGGACTATGGGACTTGTCAAACTAAGGACACTATGCTTCCGGGCATGAAGATCCAATACAATTGCAACAGCCACTCCGCCATATACATCACATCTTGGAAGGACGCAAACGACCCTTCGCCGGGGGATTATTCCCTCGGCGTCGACCCCAGCACCTGTCTCCAGGACTTGGTGGAAGTCAAAGCCCTACTGGAGAAGCCAAGTGTGGACCGGGAATTTCTTCCACGGAGATCGAGTGCAAAACCCCAAACTCTGTGGGATACTTAACAGTGATAAAAGACGAAGATATGATGTCCGTGACACTAACTGTTTCTGATAGATCTCCTCATATCCGTTACACAATGAACTACTCGGGACGGAAGGAGGCAATAATCTGGGATGATAGCTCCAAGCACCGGAGAACCATGTCTCTCCCAAAAGACGGGTGCGAAAGATATGGATGGTGTGGTGGATTCGCGTACTGTGATACTACAAACTCAGTGTCAGAATGCAGATGTTTGGTGGGATTTGAGCCCAAGGTTGAGAATGAATGGGAGAGTGGGAAGAACTCATCTGGTTGTATCAGAAAGAAGGCCTTGAGATGTGGTGATGATGGAGATGGATTTGTGAAAGTGGGAAGCATGAAATTGCCAGACCACTTCGTGTCTCTAAACAACACCAACATCAGTGGCTGCAGATCTCAATGCCAAGCCAACTGTTCCTGTACAGCTTATGCTTATTCTGATTTGCCAGTGGGAAATGCTACCATCTCCCGATGCCTGGTTTGGATGGGAGAGTTGATAGATACTAATATGATAAGCAATAGAGGGGAGGATCTCTATTTGCGCCTTATGGATTCAAGTTTAGGTATGCTTTAGATCTCCCTTTTCCTTTGTTCCATTGCAAAACTGAACTTTCAAATGAAATGATAGCTATGATTTCTGCAACCTGTATTAGATTCTAAATAAGATAGTGTTAGAGCTTGTCCCAAAAAATTTATCAAAAAATAATTTGACAATCCAATAAAGATAATAAAATAGAAAAATAAAAGAGACAAGAACATCATATTTATGTGGTTCGATCAATTGACCTACATCCACAGACGAAGAAGGAGTAAACTACTACTATAAAAAAAGACTATTACAAATGTCGATATTCCTATGCCATAAAATATCTGAAACTATTAAACAAGAAAAATCTAAAACAAACAATTAGATTTTCTTGTGGTGCATATGACTTTAAAACCTAGGCCCTTATTTATAGTTGTAATAGGAGATAACAAGCTT